>NC_135184.1:16049466-16279466 GCF_041146795.1 Maylandia zebra
AAAAGGAAATTTCAACAGTTAGTACAGCAGTCTATATTTAAACACGTGATTTCTGTTTGCTAATGAGAGCAGTAATCATGAAAATCATCATAAATAATGTAAGTTTTGCATTTGTAAAAGTTCAGCTGAAGCATAAATTCTGACATGTGAAAGGGGACATGTCCGGAGAGGTCAAAAGGATGGATGGGTGGATGGATGTGGCAGGAAACAATCATTAGCATCACACTGAATTTTTTTTTTTTCAATCTATCCATTCACTCTGCTCTATTATCTTTAAAGCACTGGTGGAGTACAGCCACAAAGAGACTGGGCAACTAAGAGTCACCAGTAAACCTCCATCCATCCATTTGCTTCTGCTTTTGGGGCGATCGTGGCTCAAGAGTTGGGAGTTCGCCTTGTAATCGGAAGGTTGCCGGTTCGAGCCCCGGCTTGGACAGTCTCGGTCGTTGTGTCCTTGGGCAAGACACTTCACCCGTTGCCTACTGGTGGTGGTCAGAGGGCCCGGTGGCGCCAGTGTCCGGCAGCCTCGCCTCTGTCAGTGCGCCCCAGGGTGGCTGTGGCTACAATGTAGCTTGCCATCACCAGTGTGTGAATGTGTGCGTGGATGGGTGGATGACTGGATATGTAAAGCGCTTTGGGGTCCTTAGGGACTAGTAAAGCGCTATATAAATACAGGCCATTTTTACCATTTACCCTTTTCAGGGTTGTGAGGGGCGCTGGAGCCTATCCCAGCTGTCATAGGGCGAGAGGCAGGGTACACCCTGGACAGGTCGCCAGTCTGTCGCAGGGCTAACACACAGGGACAGACAACCATTCGCACTCACATTCACTCACACCTAGTGACAATTTGGATTATCCAATTAACCTATCCCCACAAGCTGCATGTCTTTGGACGGTGGGAGGAAGCCGGAGTACCCGGAGAGAACCCACGCAAACACGGGGAGAACATGCAAACTCCACACAGAAAGACCCTGGCCTGATGGTGGAATTGAACTCAGGACCTTCTTGCTGTGCGGCAACAGTGCTAACCACCGTGCCGCACCAGTAAACCTAACTTGCATATTTTGGACTGTGGGAGGAGAGTGGTGCGGTTAGGGGAAACCTTCACAGGTACAAGGAGATGGCAAAAAGACTGCCAGCTGGCCACCTGGGGTTACCGAGCCTTCTTGCAGCAGTCCAATCCTCTGCACCACTGTGCCCCATTAAAAGTGCAGAGTTAATTTTGTCACACTAAAAAATACTACTGTGAACAAAATGAACTCTGGGCTTTGGGGCTGGGGTTAAAGCTTTAATTCAACCTTGCGCATAATGGCATGCATTTTTAATAAACACAGTGCGCATTAATCTATCGGAAAACCGTATAACCTTACATGTCTGGCTGATTGTCACCTAAACACTGGATATGACTGCAAATGGAACTCAGAGGTGTTGTTGATAAATGTTATGATGCTTAATAGCATCCACATGTTTGGTACATTTAATGACCCACGAGGCAGAAGGAAGATTAAAGTGGATTGCAATTAAATCAAAAGCAAGTATAGAAATCCGCTTTCAAGCGCATGTCGAGTCTTTAAAACTAATGCAAGTCCGCCACCCAGTGGACACCATTGTTAGGCGCAACATCCTAAATATAGAAATCTACTTCCACTTGCAATAAAAAATGTAAAACTAAATAAATAAAGCCACTAAAACACAGAATACGAAGGAAAAAAAGGAATAATACTATTGTGATAAATAACCGTTCTCATGGTCAGTATTTGGCTATACTTTGATGTCTATCAGTCTAGCCTAGAGAAGCAAACCAGGTGAAGTAAATTAATGACTAATTAAGGCACGCTACATAAGCAGCTGCCCGTCAGCCAAGCTTTGGGATAACCGCTCCTGAATAAGTGGATATAGCAGTTTTGACTAGTTAACATGACTAACGACGTATCCAAAAAGAAGGGGAAGAGTTCAACTGAGAAAAAAGCCAAAAGAAAAGCCAAAAGAAGAGAGACTTACGCGATGTACATCTATAAAGTTTTGAAACAGGTGGGTGAAGAAGAAGAAAGGCGCAACGAACCTTACGGCTGCCTCGGTTTTCTTTGTCCTCTAATTAAGTTGCATGGCAACCCTTCTTCCTGCCCTCAGGTTCATCCGGACACGGGGATTTCGAGCAGAGCCATGAGCATCATGAACTCCTTCGTCAATGACCTGTTCGAGAGGATTGCCACAGAAGCGTCCCGCCTGGCTCAGTACAACAAGCGCTCCACCATCACCAGCAGAGAGGTGCAAACTGCGGTGAGGCTGCTGCTGCCCGGGGAGCTGGCTAAACACGCCGTGTCTGAGGGAACCAAGGCCGTCACCAAGTACACCAGCTCCAAGTGAAAACTTCCAGTGCGTTATGTTGAGGAATTTAAACTTGAGAGTTGGCAGATTTGTAAGCTGGTCATTAAAATATTTCACAAAGCCATGATCTTCTATTTTCTTTCCCCCCCAATAAAGTAAAGCCATCGTGGCTGGTGTCGCCACTAGATGGGGTAATTGGATCTATCTCGTTCAGATGCACCTTCAAAGGGGACTTGTGCATTTCATCCTTGCATAAGTTGTATACCGCAGTGTGATGGCAAACTAGAAATTACTCATTTGGAAGCCAGTAGCACTCCGCATTTAAACATTAACATTCCTTTCACCGGCTTGATAACTTTTATAAAAGCCAATAAAGTCAATACAACAGCAATAACCCTTTAGAAATTCTACCTTAGCAACCCATTAGTGCACTGAATGCTATCATGTTTTGTCGGGGAGCTTGAATATTTCTATATATCAAGAATGTCCAAATTAAGCTCCATTAGCGAATTTTCTCTTACCACAATGAGCGAACATGGTGTGGTAGAGGTCTGCCATATTTCACCGGTACAGTCTAATGTATGGATCTATATGTCTGCTGGATGCCGTCCATAACAAACCTATTGAAAACATGGTTCTGATTAAAACATGACATCACACTTTCTTTCTGATTACAGATGCAGATTACAACAGCAGCAGGCACAGGTGGGCACTTAAACAGGTGTCTCCAGTTTCACCATGTAAACTTGAACCTGATCACTGCCAGGTAATATCGCCTTGATTTTTTAACGTATACTTTCTATTATGATTCGAGACCTCATAGTCTGTACGACCACAAATAATAGTCTCTTTTTCACTTCAGACATCGTCATCATCATCGTCATAACAGTTTTGATATTATCAGAAGCACCTGAGCGGTTGTAACAATGAAAAGTGACGTTAGAAAATTAGCTAAACTATAGCTTAGCTAGCTAGCAAGTCATCCTGTTAACCCTGACGACGATGAAAGAATGAAGGGAGGTTTATTTAACATGTGTGAGTGTATGCTGACTTATGCCATGTACTGAAACAAAAAAAGTGTCTTTGGTTTTGGTCACTAATCATTTGAACTCATTTCCGGATTGTCTGTCCAGCTACGAGAAAATAGAAGAAAAAAAAGTAAAAGAAATAATTTTTAAAAGTTATTTCTGAAATTTTGTCCATCATGATAATGGAAAAAATGAGATGTTAATTTTATAAAATAAAAGCAATTACTTAATTGAAGGAAAACTTAGTGGTGTTTATAAGTTTCGAAGTTTGGTATGTTGTCAACATTTGTTTTGTGTTGTTTTTGACTAAATACACACTAGCCCTCTGTTTACTTATATTTTAAAATACAGCAATCTTTTCACTTATGATGAAGTTCATGCAAACCTCTGCAAGATCTTTATCTGGCTAGGTCATCCTTAAAATTGAAATATTTATAAACTAACAGAGGAGATAAAGCAACACTGTGTCCTTGTTATGCATTATAATCAGGTTTTTAAGAGACGGCACCATCAGCTGAATGCTACTTGATTACAGGATAATGACACTAGCGTTTGCACCAGTTCAATCTGCATAAAGCGGAGGAACTGATAAAGGTCTCTCTAATTAGGATGGTGTTTACATCGGGCTTTACATACACCTATTAGACTGCACTTATCAACGTCCCACAAAGCCAGACTTACTGTGATAATGCAGGTTGCCACTGACTGTTATTGTTGAGATACCATCTCAGATATTTCCTAGTATTCTTGGTAATGATATGAAATCTAGAGACGTTATTATGAGGGTGATACGGCCTTTAATGGCAGTGACTTTGTTCATAATAATCGTGGCCATTTAGGTTTTGTGTCTTGCACTCTTCCCCATATCCCCTCTTATGCCCATGCCTAGTAGTAGTCATCGCTGTCTCCTTTAGGCAGACTGCTATGAACACATTATGGATGGGTGCATTAGTGAGTGATGCAGAGCCTGGGATGACTTGCCTTGTTTTCATGTGAGAGTGCATCATTAGAAAATGTTCCACTTGGCAGGGAAGCGCGTATTAACTGCAACCGCAATGAAATGAGGTTGTGATAGATGGTTAAAGTTATACAGGACTATTAGGTTGAAATATGAACCTCTCAATTGTCATGATGAAACAGAGGGCTATTTGCGTGGTGATCAGTGCATTGAGAGACAATTGGAATCTGCAAAGACCCATACAATACATTATAGGTAGTGGGCTAAGGGCTGAAAGAATACAGAAAAAGTAATCATGCTTCCACTGAATGGTCTGGGGCTACTGTTCAATTCAAGGCTCTATAAATTCATTTAGGTTCTTCACCAACATCTCAAGCATTGTGATGAGATTTGAGGAAAATTTGCAAACAGGAAACCTCACCTAAGCCCAGTTGTAGACTTTTATGTGTCACATGTATAGAAGCAAAGCATTGCTGATTAGTTATCCAAGATGTTTAATGGTATGAAATATGCAAAGCAGATTGTGTGTGCCTAGCTTAATACAACTGGATGAACTATAGTATGATACAAGGAAAATTAGAACAAGTGAGCCCGGATTAAAATCGGAAAATACATACAGTAAGTGCAACAGCTAGCTTGTCTTTAGATAATGTCAATAGCCAATTAAACTTGCCTATCATCTCTTATCAGTTGTTCCACGACCTGAATGCAAACTTCATGGCAGGCATGTGCTGAAATGTGTATCTAGCGTATTAACCAGCACAGAGTTGCTCAGGCACTGATCTCGCTTTTTCTGATAGGAATAACATGAAATAACACATAAACCACTAAGATAAGAAACACCTGATGGATAATTGATCCATGTCTAAACTTGGACGGTCTTTCTGACTCTCTTAAGCTAACAGCAGAGCCAATTGCAAACACATTAGCATTTAATATTACTGTAATTACTGTGTACATTTCATTATGTTCCCAGTATATTAAATGACTGCTCAGTGTGGAGGGAGGGCTATAGTTTAATTTCTTTCTGTAGTACTGTGGCACACAGTACTCAAAATAGCATTAAGAGCCTCATAATCAGAGGGAACTAATTGCCTATGATTGCATAAATGAAGTGCCTCGCGCTCATCAGGGCCGTTGCTGATGTCCAGCCTCTTACTGACTGCCTTGGGATAGGAAGGTGGTTGACCACAATGCAGAAAGCCTTGGAGAGGCAGCTACTGGTGGGTAATGTGAGGAAACCATAGATTTAATATGTCCACAGGGGGCTGTGAGGGCAGGGGGTGTTACTGCTGCTGATGTTTTTTTGTTATCATCAGAGTTGCCTCCGCTTCACAGAGAGAGAGAAAAGGGGGGAAAAAAGGAAACACGAATGCCCACCATTTGAGAAATGAATTTATCGAAGTGGCTGTCTTTTTCCCCATTAGTAAGTGTTTAGTTCAGCGTTTTAAATAATTGCGTTACCAGGAATGATATTTAAAATACATTTGGGAGTCAATGAGGCGGGAAAGTGCCTACATGTTTTGCTGATGACACCCGGGCCATTTGGAAGACATCAAAGTAGAGAGGAGGTAGCCCAGATGCATATTATAAACTCATTATGTATATCATTTAAAAGGATGTACTCCAGCCGCAAAAACAATATTCCTAGTCTCTCTCTGGTAATGTGTGTTTTCAAAGTTGAAACTCTTACTCGCCTTCAGTTTAATGTGGCATCTATTACCAACTGTAACATAAAATAAATGACCTTGATTTCCATACCAGAACAGTCGTTAAGGTATAGATGAGATGCGGCTCTGCCTCTGTGTTTTCGAGTAGAAAAGAAGGTAAAACCTCTTCGCCAATATCGTGTATTTCTCCACCTGTGGCGCAAACTTTGTTTTCCGCAGAGCTTGCAGGCATCTTAATAGACTCCAACATGAAGGCGGATAAATACACCTTAAAAAGTGTGTTTTTGATACGCAATGTATCAAATACTGCTAAAATTAGATGGTGATGGTGTCAAATTGAAGGTCACCCTTCCATCCTTGGTGTCTACAGAGCTGTGAGATCTGTTTTGTTTTGGGTTTTTTGTTTTGTTTAGTTTTTTTCTGCTGGGTAGAATTTCTACTACTGGAAAATGGTTGTTCATCAGTCAAAAGAGATGTTTGTCAGATGCCTAGCGAGTAGGCTTAAGAGGCTTAATTATGTGCCGTCCCTCCGCCATCAGAACACTACACGTGGGGCAGAGTGACACAGCGGTTGCCAGTCATTCAGCCTAATGTTCTAATGCAGGGAGCCATGTGGATACATAAAATCCATTAAAGCTCTTGGAAAAAAAATACTGAGCTGAAAAAGGCATTCTGCTAGCTACTCAGGGGCTTACAAATAGGGCATTCTTATTTGCTCTTCCTCTAAGAAAAATGTCATGGCAAAATCTGACCTTATAGGTCTGGAGATTTTTTATTTTTTAACATGTTTTTTTTTTTTTTGTTAAAACAGTGAAGGTGAACAGTGGACAAAAAGGTTCACATCCACTGACTTTTCAGACTTATTATGCTCAATAGATTTAAAGTAGGAAAAGTTGAAAGAACCACACTGAAAATCAGTAGTTTTTAAGCCTCCTTTTGGTAAAGTTTTGCTAAATTACATGTAATTTTAGTAAACATTGTATTACTTTTAAAACAGCATGCACTGGGTTTGATACTAGCAGCCTAACAGAGAGACTTTATAACTTTGCTGGAGGCAAACAGGAGAGGTTTGAGTGGCTGCGTGTGAGACATAAAAATAGCATTTACTTGTCACGCTGCAGGGAGGGTCTCATGCCGAATATCAAAACAACTCGGTGAATCAACCCTGTGAACAGCCGGCGGGTACAAAGTGGACATCAGCCAGAGAGAGTGAAATAACAACAGAAACAGAGAGAAGGGACTTGTTAGACATAATCATACACATATCGCACAACAAGCATGTCGAGAGGCAGCTTTGTCTTCACGTCCATGGCCTTGCGTTCTCTTGAACTTGACAAGGACACGCTAGAGAGATACAAGTACAGCAGGCAACTTGCCTCTCATAATCTGAGTAGCTATATGCTGAAGAAGGAGGCCAACAACAGAGCACTGCTGAAGTCCCTGCCACCAGCTGTCTGCCACGATGTGGTCATCCACAATGCTTTGTATACAGGAGACCTGGAGGCTATGCAGCACTTTTTTCCTAGAGGATCCACAGCAAACCTCATCATTGAGCCACAGGGAGGGGAAATGCGCTGGGCTGCCAGAGGGGAAGGTAAGAGACAACATCTGTCTTCATCAGTGATCTAAGAAGTCACATGAATCGGACCGTATTTTCTCGAGATTGGCATCCAAAATCAGAATGGTTTGAACACAACCGATATTTCCTGTGATTTCACGAAAAAACTAAAGGCAAAAACATATAAAGAAATCACTGCTGTGCATTGCTGAGCAACGTGCATCTGGCGCCTCTCGCTCGATAAATCAATGCAATATTTATAGCCACAGAACCCGAAGAGCTATTTATAGAAACCATCATATGCCCACCACATAATCAGACCTGCGAGTCATCTGTTTGTTCTGTGCAACAGGACAATCCATTAGATTCAGTTGTGACCCTTCCATTAAAGACTGAGTCAGTGTCCGTTTTCAATAACTTGTTTCGTCACTGGCAAAACATCATGAAGGACTTTTTTGTTGTTGCGAAATAATGTGTCACTTCTAATTTCTTAGACTGCAAAACTGTATTAGCTGGATAATTAGGCAGGTTACATGCAATGCAGTCATTGGCTCTCATGCCACTGGTTCAAAGGGTCAAGCACAATATCACATAACACCTCCCTGAAATAGCCCTGTCTGCACAAACAACCTGCATAAGTGGTGCTTCAGGAGAAACCTCACAACTAATACATTTTAAAAACAAATTAGCTCGCTGTAATATGGCTTACGTAGCACCTAGAGTGAAGTGGCGCAAACAAAAGAAATACAGAGAAGATGTGATCGCCACAGCCAAGGCTACAGGTTGTATCCTGCAGTTCTGGAACTCTTTGCTCGTGGGCGATGAGCTGACTATCCTCGGTATCGTGGATGATGATGAGTATGGCTACCTTATTGATGCAATTTATGACACCAGCAACTTGGAGGAGTGGAAGAACTTTAGATTTAACTACAGAGGCCTGAGTAGGTCCTTAATTTTTATGTTTAATCTTGCATCAGCAAGGTTAAACTAGATTTTGATGAAACATGTTATGAGTACATTAAAATGTTACGCTGTATACCAGGGATGTCAAATTACATTGAGGGTTACATACAGTCCACTTTGATTTTAAGTGGGCGAGACGGGTGAAACTCAACTTTGTCAGTGTAAGGATGTTTAACCAAACATCTGATCCCAGAGGTACCTTAATATAAGATAAAGAAGTGTAGTTTCAACATGACATCTCAGTTTTTCCCGCATGATAAATGTGTAAAAGTACAAAAAAATGCCTGGTAGCTCAGACTATCATGTATTTAAAAACCTAAGGTTTTTGTTCCACTGAAAGTTTTATGTTTTAACCAAGAAAAACAGGTACTTCTCTGTCATTTCATTCTTTATCTATTACTTAACTATGTCTATTAGTTTATAGCGGGAAAAGCTGTAAAACATATAAAAATACAGTTGAATTTCCAAAAATGTTTTCCCTATCTAATGTTTTCCAAAAGCCATCCCCTGGGCTGGATTGAAGCCTTGCCATACCTATTCTGGCCCCCAGGCCTTATTTTTGTCACCCCTGCTGTATACTATATCTGCTGAAGCATATATGTGACATATATACTTTATGGCTTGAGTTCAATGTTGGCTTCATGACACTTTTGCTCCCTGTTGGCAGGACTGTGGTCACTGACTTATGAGCAGGAGCTGACGACACCGCTTCACATCACAGCTGGCCGAGGCTTCGCGGACTGCCTGAGGCTCCTGCTGCAGCGCGGCGCAGATGTTGACCTAGCACCTGGCGGCACCACTGCGCTGCACGAGGCTTGTGAAAACTGCCAACCAGAGTGTGCCAAACTCTTGCTGATGCACGGTGCCAATGCCAATGCTGTCTCAGAGGACGGCCTTCTGCCTTTGCATGTTTGTACAAGCCCTGAATCCCTTGAGTAAGTGAAATCCAGTAAAACTATGTAAGGGTATTTTCATTCCTCATCTAGTTCAGTCACTCTTAAGCACCAGTACTTGAACTTGTATCCTTGTAGCTGCAAGGTTATATAAAAGCAAACAAAACCCCTGAGTATATTTACCTGAGCAAAAGGTGTATTTATTGCAGAGTAAACATTCTGTTGTTTCTGTCATTTCCTCCTTCAGGAGTTACATATTCCAGGAGCAGGAGGTGAAGCTACAAGTGACAGTAAAATATATTAAATTTGGGACTGCTGCTGCCCCTAGTTGTAAATTTTGCTGTAATATAAACAGCTGACAAAAAGCATAATGCATTAAAATGCCTTTGAATCTGAAAGGGAAAAAAAATCTAAAGTGTAGGAACAACTGATCTACCTGATTCTATTAATCCTGTCTGCAGATGTGCCAAGTATCTCCTTCAGTATGGAGCTGCAATCAACGGCTGCACTGTAGATGAATATGACACTCCTCTCCATGTGGCTGCCAGGAATGGCCTCCCAGACCACACTGAGCTGTACCTGCGTCATGGAGCTGCTGTGGACAAACAGAACTATGAGGGTCTCACCTCCATCAATTCTGCTTGCTCACAGCCCCAGGAGGCACAGGATCTCCGTAATTATTTCAAGGTGTGTCAGATACTGATAAACGCAGGGGCCAACATCCACACTGAGGAACAGGACAAACGCACTCCTTTGCACATGGCCTGTAAGAATGCGAACCCAGACATAGTGGATCTGCTGCTGGAAAATGGGGCCTGTGTTAACAACATGGACTATGGAGGTGAAGCTCCAATGCACAACATCCTGAAGGTGGTGGCCTACAAGATTTCCCATAGTCCTGAGAGGATTGTCCGCTCTCTGCTCAACCACGGCTCCATTCGGGTGTGGCCCGGTGCTCTTCCGAAGGTAGGGACCCAAATGCTTGAATATTACATGGAATCAGAATAAAACGTGTGGAGAAGCATGCTATCACGGCTACAGCCAATTATTCATCAAGGTGGCTCATTTTGCATAATTAGCAAGTACTGCACATGTAACACCTTGACTAAGATTTCTTTGAAACACTACACTGTTCCTTGCGATATTCCAGACTTCACAACTTCACATTCAAATCATTACCATCTCATGGCACAACATGAAGTGTTGCACTCTCAGCGGGAAACAGACTACAACTATCAGTGAACCCACGTGCACTACACAAAATGCCTGGTTCCTAATTAGGCAAGTGTTAATAGGAGATTAATTAGCACTAATTGCATAATTTCCAGTTAAACCCCTGGAGGGAAGACCAATCTGTTCATTTCACAAGTGTTTAATTACTTTATTTCTTCAGTTCTATGGAGTCACATGCTTGCTCGTGAACTTAAATGTTGATTGTTTAAATCGTACTGCTTTGCTCTGAGTTGTGATGCACCTTGCAGGTTTTGATGCACTGCTCCAAATCGCCACGCACTGTTGAGGTTCTCCTGAATGCCTACAGTCACCTCAAAGTCACGGACACCTGGGTTGAGTCCGTGTCAGAGGAGGTGTTTAAGGCAAGCTTTTTAAATGTGAAATTATGAATTAGGTTTACCATTTTTTAATTATTATTATTATTATTATGTTTAGTTAAATGTTTTAGTCTTCATTGTCTTTAAATTAATACTTTTAAAGTGACCCATCTCAACCCATCTTAGGTAGAGAAAAATATTGTAGTTTCTTATAAATATGAGGGCTTTTAAAAATGAAAAGAACATTAAGTAATTTATCATTATTTTATATTCAGAAAGCTATTTTTTAATATAAGCTGATTGCAAAACTAAACTCAGAATATCAAAGCATCAATATAGAGCCATCAATCTAGTATCAGTTCATCAGTTAAATCTATTTTTTGTGTGTTTCTGTCCAAAAAAGGAACACAAAGAATTTTATGAGTCAGTCTTCTCCCTGGAAATGACTCCTCGCTCGTTGCAACACTTGGCTCGCTGCAGTCTCAGGAGATTCCTGGAAGGCCGGGTACACAAAGTGGTCCCAAAGCTCGATCTGCCCAAGTTCATCAAGAACTATCTTCTCCTGGATTTCAGAGGATACATTCACTAAAAGTCCAATCTGAGTGTGAATATTTGTACCAAATATCGATGGTGAGAAAAGTCCAACAATGTGAATCAATACACAGATTTTTTTTTAGGTTGCGTGCTGCCATACATAAGATTTTCAGGAGGCAGACGCAGAGTCGTTTCCTGTCATGTTTTGATCCATGTCTCAGCGCAGAAACACGTTTGATGTTGCACCACAAGAGGGCGCTACAGACTAGAATTATTAAATTATGCAGTGGGGCTGCAGCTATATTGGTTTATATTTTCTTTACTTTTTTGATCACTTTTTCTTTTCTTTTTCTCTTACTTTTACACTTTAATTTAAAAAGGACGACTTGCTTTAAATTGTATACATAGTTATTATCATAGGTCAGCGCTAGGGAGCATAGTAATTATGTTTTGCACATCGAGTATTGCTATCAAAATATTTGCATTAATCGTTTGAGATGCCTGTAATTATATGAATATATGATTAAAACAGGCTTTAAATGAAAATAAAGTTTTCCACTACTGCTGCATGATCTGGTCATTGTTCTTTTCATGTTTCGTGTTTTTATATTTTTCTGTCATGTTTTTGCTTGTAGTCATTTTTCTCTGTGTGTGTTTACTGGCTGTTTTGTCATTGCCGCGTTTTTCTGGAAATTACTAATTTATAACACAAAAATATTTTAGGAAGCACCGGTATCCAATCCAGTATGCCCTCAAAAATTTAAAATTGAAATCAAATTAAGCAGAAATATGTTGAATAACTTTTAGAGATATTTGAATGTGTGTTGTGAAATTATTTTTAGATTTGGTTTTTGAGGTTAGAACAACACAGGCGAAAAAAAGAGCGCTTCTTCCGTTCCATTACTTACTGGGTGGAAAAGTTTAGATGGAGACGATCTGGACCTTTTTAAAATTATTACACGGGGGGAAAACAGCTTTAATGTGAATTTACAGACAGCAGATAGAGGTTCGGTATCATTTTTATATCCCTGCCGTATAAAACTTTGTTTTTAGTCATAAAGAGGTTGAGAACACAGGCCCTATTTTAACACAGTTTTAATTGGTCTTTAAGAAATGAAACAGGCAATCAGAATTTCGTTCACAAAGCGCGCAAAGAGCAGCAACGTAAACTCAGAATAACCCGAAAAAGAAAGGAAGACGAGCTCGGCAAATGGTTTCAGTAGATCAAAGCGAGGTGCTGCTGAAGTCACTTGCAATTATAAGAATTAGCCTGCCCTGGCCCTCCACTGCTAATCAGAGTCGGTGGTGATATGTTTATGTCCTCATGCAATCAGACGACCAGTTGGAGAGCCCGGGCACCCAGGACTCAATAGGGCTAATCATCATCAGTTCCCATTGCCATTTAAAAGGTGAGATGATCTGCGATTAAACCAGTGCTTAAGAAAAGAGATTTTTTTTTCTTCCCACCCTATGCGACTTTGATCAGGGACAAATTACTTTTCCAAAAGCGCACAGTAAAATTAGTGCTTTATTTAGTTTCTAAAAAAAGAAAGAAAGAAAAAAGCACACGTTGTTTTAATTGGCATATGGCCAGCAAAAGAGATTAAAGTTTATAGATTTATAGATTTAGATTTGGGGATTACCGGTAGTAACTTTAGCCACTGTGAGTCTGTGTCCACACTGAAGTTGACCTTACAAACGGCTTTTATCTGAATCTAATTTCGCAAGCAGCATCTCTCTCTCGCTCTCTCTCTACCTCGCTTGCTCTCTCTCCGGGGAGCGATTGTCGTGGCACTTCTTCTTTCTGAAGCCAAACGCATTGTTTTTAGCCGCGGAGAATGGGAGAAACATCTGCCTCTCCTCCCTCCCGACTCTGATGCCCATCGGTCCCAATATTTCAACAAAAGCCACCGTTGTTTTATGCTGTCCCTTGAATCCAGAGTAATTACTTATCATCAATCAAAATTAATAATAGCTGATTGGGTTGGTGTGGTCAACGATTATAGAAGGGGAAGGGCTGGAACAGTCTCTCACACCGTTTTGCAGTCAATGGTGAACCTGGCAAAAGGGGAGGAGGGCTTGAGGAGGGGTGGATGAGGGGGGTGACTCGTCTATTTGGTCTCCACTGGGAAACTACCGCCTCTCAAGACGGCCAAAAAGTCAGAGGCTGAATAAGGAAATGAAGCGTAATTTGAGGAAGATGGATGAGCCCCCAGGGAAACACCCCCTTTTCATTCTTCTTGTATTGCAGATGATAACCAATGCGCTCTCGCCCTCTCTTTCCTCGCGCACACACACACTGTGCATCAGAGAGGGGTGAAGGGAGGAGTTGGAAAGAGGGGACAGATAGAAAGAGGGAGCGTGTGTTTATGTCTCAGTGTGTGACAAATAAGAGGGAAAGGGTAGCGCTGGTGCACACAACAAAGCGTCCGACTGACTGAAGCATTTAGAGCGCAGATATCCGAAGAAGAGGTCTACTTCCAGGGATGACAACACAGCAGAGGATCTACTTTCAATTCACGCTCTCTTTAAACTGAAAGTTTTGCTCGTCGTCGACGGAAGGACATTTGCTTTCAAGTTTTCACCGAACAAAAGTGTTTGCCTGCAAAATGCAGCGACCAGGCGGGCAAGGGACGGCGTTTTCAATCGATTCCCTGATAGGGACCCCTCAGCCCAGACCGGGACACCTGCTCTACACGGGCTATCCTATGTTCATGCCATACAGACCTTTGGTTATCCCACAAGCTTTATCCCATTCTCCTTTATCGTCTGGTATACCTCCACTCGCGCCATTGGCTTCTTTTGCGGGACGACTCACCAACACGTTCTGTGCCAGTTTGGGACAGGGGGTGCCGTCCATGGTTGCGCTCACAACAACGATGCCAAGTTTCTCGGATCCCCCGGACAGTTTCTATCCACCACAAGAGCTGCCTGGTCCACGTTTAAGCGCTGCCGACCCGGGAGCGAGAAGGCAAGAAAGCCCACACTCCGAGGAGCTGCACAGCCGGGACAAGAGCTCTGAGATGCTCAACTTCTCGGAAACTTTTCAGACAATATCAGGTAGGCTCAACCACTTCTACAAGTCATTCTCTTTCATTATATTTAAGCCTCGGGGGCTGCCGCGTAAAAGTGACCACTGTGCGTAAAATGCGATAAAGCGGAGATTAGTGGCCTCTTGGGTGAAGATGAATTAGCAGGTATAGTGTATAGTTCTAGTTAATCTCATCTTTTCACATTTAGAGCTCTTGATTAAAATGCATTTTACTAAATCCCGAGTATGCAGCATAAAGCGAAGCTTTATGAGGGAACTGCCGTTTCAGGCACGTTTGCTATTTTAAAAGGCCGTATTTGGAATGATTTCTGAACCAGTCTTTATTAAAGCATAAAACAGAGCTAAATGCCAAGAACTCCAGTCTATATGTGGATGCAGCATTTTCTAAGTTTCTCAGTTGCGGTGGAAACTTATGGAACAACTGAGTGACCACAAACAAACCGCTGATGATTCAGCATGACTGATCTGATTTTTTTCTGAAATTTTTTTCTGAAAAAAGTTCTTTCACATGATCTCTGCCAGCCTTTTTTCCCCAAAACACACCAAGTGTCGTCCAACGTTGTGAGACATCTGCAGCTGTCACCGCTGATTTGCGGGATCATAAACTATAAAATCACTAAATGCGTATGTTTGCGTGTGTTCTTTGTTTATCTTCGCATTTTAGGCGAGACCAAACTCTACAGTTCAGACGACGAGAAGCTGGACCTAAAATCAGCAGACACAGTTTGCAGCGACCGAGAGGACAGCTCCGCGGACAGCGAGAACGAAAGTTTCTCGGACGGCAACAACTGCGGCGCCCTGTCCCAGAAGAGCAAACTAAAAACGGGCTCGCAGGAGGCGCTACCGACCGGCAGCTCAGCAGGGAAGAGCCGGAGGAGACGAACAGCTTTTACCAGCGAGCAGCTACTCGAACTCGAAAAGGAGTTTCACTGTAAAAAATACCTTTCTCTGACTGAACGCTCCCAGATCGCACACGCACTCAAACTGAGCGAGGTGCAGGTGAAGATCTGGTTTCAGAACCGTAGGGCCAAGTGGAAACGGATCAAAGCGGGCAACGTCAACAACCGGTCGGGAGAACCGGTGAGAAATCCCAAAATTGTGGTCCCCATCCCGGTGCACGTCAACAGGTTCGCTGTGAGGAGTCAGCATCAACAAATAGAGCAAGGGACCAGGCCATGAACTGAGATGAAAATAAAAAAAAAAGAATATTATTAGAAACACTTGACTCTAGGTTCCACTGATTTGTTGAACGCATGAAGCACAAAAAGGATGTTCCAATTATTTTGTCTGAGGGAGAAGAGGATTTACTCACAGACAGACCAATTATTTGGCAATATGCTCTCATTTTTATTTATTGTTTCTGTTAATATGTAAATATAAATGGGTAAAAACTGGTACAAATGAGCACTATGAGATGCGACTGTAAAGATTTTTTTAAGTATTTATATGTAGGGCCAAACTGTTTTGTTGGTTATGTGCATGTCCTCATTTGATGAAGCTATTCTGGATTTATTTTTTTGTTTGTTTGTTTTGTGTTTCGTACAATTTGTTGGAGACATTTGCATGTAACTTAAGGCGTTTTTTGTTTGGCAAGTGTAGAAACCACCTTTTAAAGCTATTTGTGGAAGAACAAAAAAAATGTGAAGGAATTAACGACCAAACAAGAGACAACTGTAAAGTATATTGACCTAATAAATCGCTTTATACGAAAGCTGGAATCCAGGTTGAATCATTGTTATTAAAATGTAGAGCAACAGCTGTTGAAATCATTTGATTACGCTAAAATGAAAACAAAGGTGGCCTTTACTGTTTAAACATCACGAAAGATTATTGAACAAGTTCATTAAAAAAAAAAAAAACTACGGTCAGGCGGCTGTTTTGACTAAAAATATATCCTGATGAAACGTTGAAATTTTATCATAAAAAATATTTCTGTTCATTTTTTTTGGACTTAGAAGACCTTTTTAAAGCATTTTTTAGAGAGTTTCAGTGAGGCGTTAGAAGCACATTAATGTCTGTTTTTGTGTAATTTCATAGCTTCTGCTGCACATCTGTTAGTCTTAATTTCCTGAAGTTGCAAATTCTTTTAGAATCTATTAATTATTTATTTTATTTTATTTTTATTTTATTTTAGATACATCAAGGACCTGAGACGTGGAACAGTCTTTTTTAAGGTAGCAGCAGCAATGATTGATTTCTCTTTAGGAGGCCATGTTGTCTCAACTGAACTGATGGATCCTCATTAGGCTGAGCACATTCAACACTCTGTAATGAACTTCTCTATCAGTCACTGCACCGACACAAACAGACATCAGCTCTTTAATCTCGTGGCGCTAAAAATGTTTTTTTGTAAATCGATCCAAAAAGAACTAAATATGAACAAGAAGTCATTTAATAGGACGCATTAAAGTCCGCTTTGAAGGCATAATTTATTGGTGCTGTGTCACCTAATAGATACGAGATACTTTATGCATCATTTTAATACAACTAATATCCCTCAGAAATGTCGACATCTTTCGAGATTTACTAAAATATGAAGTATTTCATCTTTTGTTTCAATGGCCGAAGTAGACGATATTTATAAGTTTGATTTCTAATGAATGTTATGATTGTAAGAAGCTATGTTGCTCCTAAAACGCGGATTTTCTTCAGGATACATACACAGACCTGTAGCTAGTAAATGCAGTTACTCGTCTTGTACTTACAGAAACAGACCTGAGCGAATAAAAGCGGTGCTAAATGAAATCAAATCGGAAATTGTACTCTACATGCCAGCAGTATTAACATAATCTCTAACCAGAAACAGCTACCCTATTACAGGAGGAAGGCTTGGTGTTTTTGTGAAAACTTTCATCACGGCCCTCGGTTTACACGCTGTCTCTGAGCTGCTTGCACAAAACCTTATGTTGGATTTTTTTTTAACTTTATATCAGATGGTCTTCGTGATTCCAGAAAGATTCAGTAGACGTCAGATCACGTTTATTTATTTATCATTTGAAATATGATAATGGGGCAGGATTCCTCAGATAATTAATATTTCATGAAATTAAACTTTTGCCACAATAAGGTGGGTTTGGGTTTTTTAAAAAAAACTAATCTCAAATAGCAACAGACATCTATAATAATCTTTACATTTAATTTTCCTCACGCCTCTGTTGAATACAGGCTTGACCTCAGAGCATAAACAGACACTTCATGACCCGGGCACCCATGAGTAGTAAACTTTATTTCACCGTCCACCTCATGCATTAAGATTGTGACACTCACATGGGGATTCAAGGAGTGATGATCGTGTGAAGGTGCAGTGGAAGTTTGATTATGGTCCAAGAGCTGACTAACATAGTTGGTTATTTCCACGTCACTGTGCCAGAGTGCCACAGCTATTTCAGACCCCATGCATGCGCTGCATGGAGGGACTGACGATGAGGAGCCATGACAAAACTCATGATAGGCACTGGCTGTTATCACTGAGATCCTGCAGGTTTAGAGCTGTTAGTGTGGAAAGAAATAATATTGCTGTTATTATTAATGAATTATTAACGTGCAGAAGCTTTCTGGAGGAGAGTAATGTGTAGCAGACTTGAGTTTCTCGGGTTACTGTGTTAATCCATTCAAAGTTTCTAACAGTCTGTTCTTTTTAAGCCGCACATTCAGTAAACACTTCAATCTCGAGACTCCATATTCTGCCATTGTGCTACTTGAATCACAAATTGAAATATCAGAAGTTCTTTCCAGCAAAGACGTGTAACTATTCCCTCATTCCCACCTGCAGAGAGAGAGAGAGAGAGAGAAAGGGAGGGAGGAAAGCGAGGGAGCTCATTACACTTGGTTGTGTGAGTGTGCAGGCTGCTCAGCGCCGACTGGAGGCCTGACTTCTTGGGAGGGTCCGGACGGTCGTGGCTACAGTGATGTATGGGCAGATGCATCAAATCGCACAAGATAAACAAGCGATGAGTTTCATCAGGGCCATCATAGCTTTAATTTGGCTGCCTAATGAGTCAGATCTAGTGGCGGAGATAAGAGTTGTCAGAGGCCCGGCTCTAATGAATTTCTTGCCACTTGTAATCAAGGTTGCCTGTCTGAGGGGGGATGATTAATGGAACCCTGGAGGATTCCCTCGGCCCTCAGCCTTCATTACAGCTAATGCATTCTCAGGCAAATTAACAGCAAAATGCAGGCAAAAGCCAACGGGGAAGGGGAGAAAAAGTAAGGGAAGAAGGAGGGAAAGGGAGAGAGTGATGGGAACAGAGCGTTTATATAAGACAAAGGAGTGAGAGGAGGGTGAAGAGGAAGATGGCACGGTGGGTATGAAGCAGCCAGGTTGGGCAGCAAGTAGGGAAAGAGAGGTCGATCACTGAGAGGATGGGGAAATGAGTATGGAGACGTGGGGCAGTCAGGAAGGGCAGGGTGCAACATGGATGTACTGCTCAGACATGATGGAGCTGGAATTGATAATGGATGTTTAAGTCTGTGGGGGATTCAGGAGAGGAGAGAGGGTCAGGGCAAGAGAGGATATAATTACTGGTTAAAGAGACTGCAAGATTGAAAAGAGGAGGAAAAACAGGGAGCAACAGAACACATCCACATCAGGACAGGCAGCAAGGAACATGTAAGATAAACATTTGTTCAGTGCCACCTTGATGCAGCATTCATATCAGGACTGGGTGCATCACTCACTGCCGGTGACCTGCAGCCAAGCAGCTTCTGCATAAGGGAAGTATGGATTTAATGTTTGCAAATATGGTCTCGTCAGGTCTTTGTGTGCCCATCCATCAGCCTCAGACCCACCTCTGCAATCTCGGAGGCAATTTGTCTGAGAAGAGGTGGGCGGCAGAGAGCCCTCCTCACTGTTTAGCAAGCCCTGATGAAATATCAAAACACACGGCGGTGCAAACAAGCGCTCCAGTCTCACCACAACAAACACAAGTGGCCGGGGTCTGCCAAGACACGAGGCATGGTAATAAATTACAAGACCTTTTTTTTTCTCCCTAGGTAAGAACAGACAAGCACTAGTTTAGATATGTGCGAGTAAACCCTTTAAATTTTGACATTAAAGACCTTGAAGGTTTATAAATCTTAAATCTACAATTATTATTATTAAACAAAACACAAGAGTGTTACCTGATCTTGCAATAGTCCCACAGACTACCTTTAAAGGTTCATTTGATATCATTTTTTTACATTCCCTGGGTTTCATGGCCTGCTACCTTAATCTGAGTTAACTCTCAGCTCTTTGTAAGCTGAACTTTTCCTCCAAATAGTTGCTCATTGCTATCAAAAGCCAAACAGGAGGAATTGTTAGATATATATCTCATGATTAGTGCATAGAGGCCAAAAAGAGAAGGAGTATAAACGAAAATAAGTTCAAAGGAATGTGAGATGGATTTGATTTTTCATGACAGCAACCGAACACCTCCCATCTAATGCTGCTAAAGGATAGCTGGTGATAATATTATTCTAAATTAGCCCTATTAATTTCCTCCCTCTGAGGAGACTCCAGAGGAAGGTCACTAATCCGCAAGGTGAAGTAAGCAAAGACAATACTACCCAATTACTAATAAGGAAGTTGGTTGAGAAAATTTGTTTTTAAGAGCTTTAAAGCGTGACATGGGGGAGTCAGTCTCCATTTCAAGGCAGCGCAGAGGGAGGAAGAGGAGAAACTAAAGAGAAACCAGGTGATAAAGAGCAAACAATGCTGGCCAACAGAAAGAGGAAGGGGATGAAGATATGCTGAGACAAGATTAGCAGGAAATAAGAAGTGGATTAGTGAGGGCTTGACTCCTCTGAACACAGATCTTTCAGTTTTCCCCACAGTGTTGTGCTGCCTGACACTAAGCCCAGCTCTTTATCTTAATCCTCTTTCAGCAACTGTTGGGGGTCCCTCGAGCAGGAAGTGAAGAGGGTGGTTCACTTACCTCGAGGCAGGCCTGGCTGAGTTGTTTCGGACACGAAGTTTGATGAAGGGACACGCAAAAGAGGAAACGCGACTTCTAATTTGAAAGAAAGCCTCACCTTCACCGTTAAGGCACAGCAAGACAAGAGATGGGAGAGACAGGAGTGTGATGGATAATGAGTGAGCGACACACACACACACACATACACAAGACAAATGCGTTGATTTCCCTAAATCCAGGGAAGGCTACATCGTTTTTATTTGAGTGTTTATTAATAGGTCAACTGTCAGCCAAGCATCCAAGCATACAACAAGTTATTCTTTAGCTTTTGATTCACGTTCTGAATGTAAAGGAATTACAATAGGAAAATGAGCAAAAAACAAAACAAAAACAAGAAAATATATTTACATACTGCATTATAAATATGTTAAATGTACATCATTATACACAAGTACCAAAGATGGTCGGTTAACGGCAAGACCAAACAGAAGTACCTTAAAAAAATATGCCAAAGAAGAAACAAACAAACAAAACAAAACATATCAAAATACGGTTTGTTGGTCAGGAAGACCGAAAACCATTTCAGTTCAGGAGTTTGTCTTCAGATAAAAGCATTAAGCTAATATTTACACTTCATCTTGTTTTCAGGGGAAAAACAGGCAGATTTCTAGTGTTTTTTTTAAATCATCTACAGTATGTAAATAAGGGTAATCACTGTACACGCTTAACTCCTCTTACTGATCCCCTTGGACAACAAAATGCACTCAATGAAACAGGTTGGTCAAGTAAAGATCAGAAATAAGGCCAGTATCACATTACAGTACTAGTAAATTCAAAGAAGTCAGTTTGATTTCTTTTGGGGATGTCTTCAAAGATTAATTTGACATTTTATTAAATATGCTTATGCGCCTCTTGCTGGGAGGAAGACAGGAAGATCGATACGACTGTTAGGTGTGCATAAACTCCAGAGCAAGAAACCCCAGAAATATAGGGACGTATGGAGTAACTTCTTTATTAAGCCTAGTTCCATCGTGGTAACGGCTCTGTAAACAAGGTGCAATGTACCTAAGTAGAACCTTTACCAAATGTGGTTGATAACTACTTCATATGGCTGCTCTGGAAAAACATCTGTACACAATCTTCCCATCAAGAAAGCAAATAAGCATATATTTTTTTTAAATGTCAAAACTTTCCTTTACAGTATCTCCATCGCCTGGATGAACAAAACCCTCTTTTGACCCCATGGTCATTTTCAGTAGGCTCTGAAAACAGGAATACTGTAACGCAACAACGAAACCATGTAGATAAGGTACCAAGTTCATAACTTGCTCTGTAAACAAACATTCTGCCTATGTAAACACGTAAAATCAAGATGTTTTAAAACCTCACAAATGGCAGTTTAATAAAAGGAGAAATACACCCACATTGTGCCGACTCCATCTAAAGTCATTTTTACGTCCGAGTCCCACTTACTCTAAATGAGCTGGCTTATCACGTCTGTGGAATACTGTACATTTGTAATAATGCAAACTAATTATACTCGTCTCTCTATATATATGAACATCTTTGCTCATTTGAATCCCTAAATGTCTCACGTCAGTCACGTGAATGCGCGTTGTTAGCTCCCTGCTTTCGGGCTGACAGGTTCTCAGGGGGAGAGCACAGAGGTTTAAGGAGAAGGTAAAAGGCTGCTTCTCATCGACTAAGTTCAAACTTCTTATAAGGAATAAGGCAAAGGAAGAAGAACTACTTTTTACAGTGGTCTGTACATTGTTACACAGTTATGATCCCAAATCGTCACTGACAGTTTCTGTCTCCTCTCTGGCGTCCTTTCAACAACAGAAATGCCCACGAACACGCGAGCACAGACGTATCGTAGCGTTGTGTACGGACGCACGCGCGCACACACACAGTACCAGTATATGCATTTCACAGCAACAACAGAGGAAGTCTTCTTTAGAGTACCAAATACGACAGCCTTCGGCCCCAGGAGGCGAGTGGATATTCCAGGACGCTCACGGGATGAAATTGCGCGAATCTGTGTCAATTATCAACACAATCTTGTCATTTGGGAAATTACTCCAACAAAAAGATTGTAATGGCACAATTTCACTGCTTTAATCAAACCTTTGAATCTGAATGAATTCTGATTGAAGAGGAACGCGAACAAAGCCATGTGGCTCACTGGTCATAAAACATTATGCCCTTTAATTCCTTTGTAGTCACGGACACTTTTACCCGAGCATCACAATAAGGGTGGCGAAGGAAATGACTCAATTTCACCCGATAGGAATTGTGCAATCAACTCCTTTATGATGATCTGAATCCATTTCCCTGTAAATTAAGTATCTAAATCATTTGGACTCTTTAACTATAATTGCTTTGCCTTTGTATATGAATAGTATGTCAAGAGTTTGATAGCTGTGTTGAAGACATGCATCATTACGAAAGCCTGCAACAGCCACTGATATCAAGAGAGATTTAGTTTCTTTCCCACATCAGTGTTTTGTCACTTCTAAAACTATTCTTTACAGTTTTATGTTATTACACTTAGGATTGGAAATTTGAAGGAAGTTTCTCATTCACACTGTATAATCAGTTCACATCGCAGAAGGGGAAGACATAAAAAGGAAATGTTCAAGCATTAAGGAAATGCTTTTCGTAGAGTAGGTATGAATGCCAAAGTAAGTCATTTGTTTGGTTGACGCTTAAAAAACAAAAAAGCTTAAAGCTCATCGTGATCACTTCAGACCGAGATTGAATAAATTTAACAAACAACAGGAATAAAAAATAATAATATAAAATAAACAATGTACAATGTCCGAAACCCCAAACGCTCCCGCTTCTGTCAGCGCGGTGGAATATCTGCAGTAGGTCCGTCACTCCTGATACCTATCCGTGCGTACTGGTTTTGGGTTACACAGTGTGAGAAACAGAGGAGGAAGTACTGGGAGGAGACACGGGTGGGTTTAGGTGGGTGCTCGTCTGCAGCTGCTTTCTGGCTCCTACATGATGCTGATACTGCGGTTGAGCTCACACTGGGCGTTGTTGTTGTTGATGTTGGGGTTGCGGCGGCTCATGTTGGGTGTGGGCACGGAGGTCAGGCTGCTGGTGTCGTTGGGGCAACCGTGTTGGAGTAATATGTCCGCGCACTCCTGGCTCACAGCCCGCCGAGCGTAGGACAGCGGCGTTTGGCCGCGGGCATCTCGGCTTTTCACATCCACACCGTACTGTGGGAGAGAATGGTTGGCAAGAAAAGAACAAAGGCCAAATTTAGGACATAAGCATAAAGTACAAGTAACTACACGTTATTTTTGGCACGTCCTCTGGAATTAATGCTTATGATTTAGGTTCATTGATTAGATTTAGTAATAATGTGATACGTTTTTGATTTCCCTGAAAGCACTCTGTGAAAAGCCCTTTTTTGGTGGGGTGGTACAGTACTGTGCAGTCTTGAGCCATCCTCCACCCCCCATTTCTTTGTATTTTGCTAAGAAAGTTGGAAATACAGCATATAAGAAAGACGTTGTTACATCTGAACAAGCACAAAAGCCAACATTTGGTATGAACACCTGTATGTATGACACAGCCTCTATTAGGCAAGCTTTGTACATTGTAATGACCTCCTTATGTACTGAGACCTGTTAGGGCTGATTTTCAGTCCAGTTCTTGTATACACTGTTTTCTCCTTATCTCCTCTGTACATAGTGATGATGACTAATTAAAAAATGGTTCTTTGCTAAGTTGTGAGTGCCGTTTTTATACTTGAATATACTATAATATACTTGAAAATACTAATATTCTATAATATTTTGCCTCCTACATTTGCCTTCCCCCAAGGTTCTCCTCTTTTTTTCCACATTGCCAAATGAATTCTTCCATGTTGTGAAATTATGCCCAGTTACTCACTGAAATACCTCTGTTGTCCATCCAATTCAAAATGCCACCTAATACTAAGTACTTAAGTGCTACTATTTATACCAAAACATACAATGAAACAGTAGTTTGTGTAGATTTCCAGATAATTTCCCCTAAAATCCCTTTTGAATTACTTTAAAATCATTTAATAAGTAAATTTAAAAATAATTTTTCCATGACTGACAGTTGCAAATGCTCTGCTGTGAAAGCAGAATTCACTGCTTCAAATGTTCATCCACCTTTAACAATGCTCCCAACAACGCTCAGTGGAGCCCACTCACCCAGATGAGCAGCTGTGTGATGACTACATTGGCCATAGCGCACGAGAGGTGCAGAGCGGTGCGTCCATCTCCATCCCCGTAGGTCTCATTAACCTCCTCCTTGGTGCCATGGGCCAGCAGCAGCACCACCAACCTTAGGTCATCCTCCACCACCGCCCGAAGCAGCTGCTGCCCCAGAGGCACATCTGACTGGGGCAGTCCCACCAGGAACAGCTTCTGCTCGTACTTGGCTCGGATCCAGCGCTCCTTCTCTTCCCTGGAGGGAAGGAAATGACAGGGGCAACGCAGGTCAGGCAGGGTGAAACATGACGAACACGCTATGAGCAATTTCGCACCCAAGTTAAAGAACTTTCTCGAAACGTATCTCATAATTCAGAGGCCTTGACGTAAAGGCAAAGACATGTACAAAAGGAGAAATGCAGACACACAGGGGAAATATTAGAGTAATTGGCCTAAGAGACTCACCGGAGTGCAGTGACATTTCTAAATTATTAGAGCACAGGAAAGTGACTAGCCTTCACTATCACAGTGGGAAATAATACAGCAAGATGTGCTGGAAAGATGAGAGAATGCCAAAGGGTGTGACGCTTTGGGCAATATTCCAGTTTCTAGTGATTATGGTCGTCAGCATGACCGTTAAAGCCTGGCCAGCTTTCTAAAGGTTACACATCCTGAACAGCATGTCTGCTGTGGACAATACGGGAAGGCGGGGGACGTATTTTTATCAGCACTGTCGGCTGTCAGTCTGAACTGGTGGATCCCCTCCACAAAAGAGGCAGTGTGTCTCAGAGCCCCAGTCTCCCTTGGGGTGGCTGGGCCCTGAGTCAGATCGATGGGGCTGAATGGCAGCCAGAAAGGGACAGTGGGATGTGGGGCTCCTTCACTCCAGCCCGCAGCAGAGAATAGAGGATGAGGGAAGGCTCCATCCTCTATCACCAGGCAGAATTCTATCTATTGCTCTCCATCTTGACCCCCCATTTCATTCTGTGCCCACATACAAACTGTACAAATAGGAAAGGGGGAGAAAAAAAAATCAATATCAATACGCGAATGACTGAGCATGCCCAGTGTGGTACTAACCCGGTGACCCTGTCAGTCGGTGTGATAAGAGGAGCAAAAAGAGGCTGTTGTTTGGATTTGTGGGTGAGTGACAGAACGGGGAAGGTTTGTAAGGATAAGTTAAAGCAGCAACGCTGGCTAGAGTGACAAGGCTCTCGTGGGACTCTCTATCAGCGGGTCGAGGCATAGCAGCAAGTACAAACGGACACTCTAACTCAATTCAACTGTATTTCATCATCAAATAATGGCCAGCTTTCATCATCATTTATTAAAAAATTACCTTTGGATGAGAAGTGGAAGAATCTGTCTCTACACAGTGAATAACATTGTGTATGTATCAGCTTACTATAAAGACCTGGTTTACACAAATGAAGTAAGTCAGTTCTACATGCTCTGGTTTAAGCTACCCATCATGTAAGATTACATTTGTGAGTTTTGTTAGTTTATCTGTTAATATTTTCCACTCTGTAGGTCCCTCGCCAATTTCCCCACAAACTGAAATGCCCAAACATAGCTCACAAATATTTTTTTTTCTTTCCCGAACAGCTGGATATTTCTTGGACAGATTAAAAATCTGTGGGTTAATAATAATAATAATAATATTTTTATTTGTATAGCACTTTTCAAAAAATAGGGTGCTTCACAGTATTAATAAAACTTACGCAGTGAAGATAAGTACATATAGACACACATACGTGAAAATAGTTGCAAAAAAATGGCCGAAAATAAAAGGGGAAAAGTTTAAGGGAGCGCTAACCAATAAAAAGTCAATTAAAGCAAATAATAAACTTTTGAAGCACACACTAATTTATATCAGCAGAAGTGCATTCCCTGTGTTCATCATAGGAAAGGAACGTTTATACAAAGTGTTTTCCATCAACAGTGCAGCTCTATGGTATGGTCAAATTTTTGGCTACGCAGATACTGAAAAGGATAATTTCACTGTTGTTTTTAATCTATTCACAGTATTTTAGCAACAGATCCTGTTAGCGACATCTCAATCAGAAACAACCATTTTAAAAACAGCAACCAAACTTCGCCACTACTTTTTATTGCCTTAGCAGCCCGGTGTCGAGGCTGCCGACTTACCGCAGACAGCAACTGTGTTCAGACTCATATGTCAGCTGCCAGGCTTACTTCACAAAGCAGTCAGTCTTGCACAGAGCAGCCTGGCACCCGCCCTAACTACAGGAGTTAAGGATGTGATGAAAAAGGGGCAAGTCTTCTTCTATCAGCACCCAAGCAGAGATTGATTAACTGCAAAAAAACCCAGCAGCTCATAAAGCTACTTAGCCCGCATCTCAAAACAGCCTTAAAGTAATTGCTCCTATAGACACATGGGTACATTTTTTTTTCATTATGACCTCAAAGGGAATGTGGTAATGTAATGTAATGCAGCAATGACGGAGAAAGCCCCCCCCCCCGCTACAGCATAAGCAAATCTTTTCTTTAGGCAGAGGGTATTCTGTGAACAACAATACAGCCCTAATAGCAGGCAATTGCTGTGGCTCAGTTTTATGGTGTAAGACCTCCATCAATCCCTACTCAGTCATTATGTGGGGACAAGCCGGTTAGCAAATCAATTGGCCTCAGAATCGGTGGTCTGCTCAGAACAGGAAGGGGCCGTCCTGCCGTCCACCATTATTTCCCTTCTTTACAGCCAAAGACATTTAAGTTTGTCAGAAATCTGACTGACTGGCTGTAATCCCGAAGGCAAACTCTACAACCTTTAACAAAAATCCGAGCAGGGTTAAAAACAACCTGTTGTCCAAAGTTTGCTTCAGAGAGCTGGACGCTGAATGAGATGCTGAATCCGTAAAGCCCAGTGAATTGATATGAGCTAAATGAGGCAGAAAGTTAGCACCAAGATGTGAAAACAAAAAGGCTGAGGAGAGCCATTAGGAAGACGTCAACAACTCAGAAAGGAGCCCTGAGGGCACTTTGTTAGCCCTCACTACGAAATCAGCCCTGGAGACCTGCAGAAAAAGGCCTCGCTCACTGCTGATGCTGTGCTTTAAATTCAGCAAGAATAGACAGACCAGAAAAAAAAGCTAGAACAGCCAGGCAGTGGTTTAAAAACAAAAAAAACCTCAGCTGCTGCCACTTGAAAGAGTGTGAAAGGAAGTGAAATGGTAATCCCGCCTCTGTCTTTTGTTTGAAATTGAAAAACAATCCAAACAGAGGCAGGGTTTAGACAGTCGGGGGGGGGGAACTGAGACCCTTGAAAAGGACACTTCCTCACCGCAGGAGGAAGAAAAATAAAATCAGCAGATTTCGCATGTCAAAGTGCCAGGACAGAGTAGCAGGGGAGGTAAAGAGGGAAAGGACAGTGAGCTTCACAGCATGGGGGGGAATTTTGAAAATTGAACTGATGGTTAGTTCTCTATATACGAGCAGACATCTAAGCACACAGACACTAATTTCCCCACCCAGGCTCGAGCACATAGTTGTTCTAAATTTCTCTGTCGCTTAGGGATTAGAGGGGATCTTAAGGTTCCCAATGAAAATGCCTGCGCCTCCAACCAAAAAAAGAAGAGGTGTTTGCTTCGCCGCAAACTTCCTCCGTCATCCAGAGTTATCTCACGGCCGATCACTGCTGTTTAACTTTCTTTCGCTGGCTTTGATTCCAATGTAATCTTTGGGCAAACATCAAAACACTTACTGACTCTAAAGTGGAAATGGGATTCCTGCTTAGAGCTGGTGTCCCCTTTCATTTTCCTATGCGAAGCCCACCTAGATAAAAGCAGCCTTAACAGTGGAGAAAGGCCTCTTTTATAATTCTATTAGAGCTCCGTCCCTCCAGCTCTCCGTTGAGCAATGGATTCTGACCCTGACTTAATTAAGTGGAAAATGGCAGAATGATTCTCCTAAATCCAGCCCACGGAGTCAAGAACACATGAGTGAATTCAAATAAAGAGGAACAAACAAGGATAATTAGTCAAGCCTGAAAGACAAAGGCAAGCAGGAATTTATAGGAAGGGAAGGGAAACTGAGACAAAGCGGGTGGAGCCAACGGTGGAGGAGCCACAGGAATGACCAATCTGAGTGCCTGCAATAGTGGTGCCTTGGCCTGGAGGAACAGGAGGATGGCCATCGCACATCTTTCACATGCCGAGTCCTCCTAAACTATCAAAGCGTCTAAGCTCCTCCCACTCGTCCATGATCATCCAGAGTCACTGTGGATACATCAAACAGACGCACTGAAGGGTGGAAATGGCAGAGGGAAGGGTCTTTGGGTTTGACCAGCCTGAACAGACTTCACAGTGGGGGTGGGCGACTTGTATGGGACCAATTCCCATGCAGCCAGCAGCTTCACTTCCACAAACCGAGGGGTGGGTGTGTGCGTGTGTGAGGGGAGAGTGAGGAAGAGGGGCAGCAGCAGAAAGACAGAGAGGGGGCTCAGAGGGAAACTACTGAGATGAACAAAAAAAAAAAAAAAAGAGCACACAACAGGGAAAGAAAGCTGGGCCCCAAAGCATCAAAGGTTGCTAAGGGCAAGAAATGAAGGAGCAACACAGTAAACGCCACAGCAAGAGTGCTAAATAAGGCCTCCTATGGTCCAGCGGGTTACACTGTAGACACGGTGTGCTCTGCTCTGAGAATAACAACACAAAAGAATTAAGACAAATATTTTACAAGTGGAATTGATGCTGCTTCTCTCGCTTCAAGAGTGCGGTCTGAACAGATGACCAGAATTCAAAAGGTTGTTGTGTTGGGCTCTAAAGAAAGGCCAGTGGAAAAGCATCTGGCTGCTGTAGGCAGGCAGAGGGATGAGTTGAATATATTGTGACATTAATGAGGTTGTCAGCCTCCTCATGATGGAGTGGCTGTGTTTTTGTGCCAGCAAGACTAACACCCTTAAATGCTCATGCTGTTAACCCCTGCTGAACCCTCGCCTCACATACAAAGCTGAGGGGACGACGAGCACATGCCCCCCTTAAGTGTGCGTCCCAGTGCACGCAGGTTTAAAAAAAAAAATCTCGATCACATAAAGCAGTTGGGTTGGATTCTTTTTCTTTATTAGTCTTTATTTTTTAATGCTAACAATATTGAATCTTAATTTCATGGCTTAGGCCCCTTCTTCAATGAAGCAGTCCTTCCTCTATGTCCACCTGGCCCTGAAACCCGGTGGCATGTGGGCAATTAGTGACTACAGTACCACTTCTCCCACACAGGGCTAATTACTGACCTGTGGGTTTCATTTAGAGAGAAACAGAGGCAGAGGACATGGTAAGGCCCAGTCATTCATTTGTCTTAATTAATTACCCTTTCCTCCACCGGGGCTCCTGGCAAGGCCAACTATTCTAAAATCTCTCTGGTGAGTTGGTGTTCCCGCACTCGTAACCTGTGAGTAGCCTGGAAGCTTTGCTCCATGTTTTGGGAACTAATATGCAGCACAGAGGCCAATCTGGTGAGATCCTAAAACAGAAGTTTATGGCTGATATTATTATTATTATTTAAAGCAGCAATAAAGAACTTGGCAGGGCACGCCAAGGTGGCACTGCTGGAGCAGAAGGGGTTAAAAAAGGCAACGGGGCCAGGTTTGGAGAGGTTAGCGGTGTGATTCATTTTTATTACCACGCAGCCCCTGCAGGCGGCAGGAGTGGCAAATTATTTCTGAAACAAAGTGGAGGGCTCTCATCAGAGCTATTACCTGCCTGTGGCCGAGGGCAGCGCGGAGCCTACAGAGGGTGACAGTGAGAGGCCCACGTCAGTGAGGGATAGCCGTCCACATCCGTCCACGCTCCAGGACATCTCCCCCAAATGAGTCTTGGTGTCTTGTGTATGTGTTTCATTTTTTTGTGTGTGTGTGTGCGCGGCAAAGGATAGGGGTAAAGTTAACCGCGAGACCTCTCCCACAGTTTCCGTAAAAATAATCTGTAGTGTTTTTCTATCACAAACATGCCACGCAATTAGAGGTGACATGCAAAACACAACGACTCCCAGGTGCTAATTAAAAGAACAACTCCCCTGCAATATGCTGACTGCAGAGATCAGCCACAATGCACAGCTCCCGCAGATTTATTATCACACATTTAACTGTATCCTGGCCAGATCTGACTTCTGCTGTTAGCATGTTGGCACTACTTGATACTGAAGAAGCTTTACCGCTCTACCAATAAATAATTATTTATAAATCTGCTGGCTGTAAGGCGTTAGCACAAGAGCAGTTTAGTTAATCGAACTGCTTTCCTTGTTTCGTTCTGGGAAGAGATCCTATAAGATGAGGACTAAAAAAAACTGAAGAGAACACGAAAACCAGCAGACTTGGTGGCTCATTAGAACCTGAAAGCCCTGAGCATTTATTGGTGGATCAATAGCAGTTATAACTGCATTATAACAAGCCAAAGAGACTTTGTCTAACATGCCTATTCCAAAAATATTCAAATTTAACACCAACTTAGAAAACATTGAGAAATATTTATCTAATGATAACAAAAATCCTTTAAATGCACGCATACTGGTGCGTGGGTATTTATTTGTGAATTACATTAATTGCATTATTCTCACACGGACAAAAAAGTCTAGTTAATAGCTCATGCTTAAAAAAACAAAACTACAGCAAATAAATTACTACCATTGTAAATGATGCTTTATTGGTACCTTGCATTCTTCTGCAAAAGCAGGTAATCCTACGTACATATCCATGCATATTAACACGCTTTCTATTATGATGTCTGTAATCATTCTGTTCTACGCCAGCAATTGCACTGCTGTGCAGATCCGCGTACGACAAATCTATATATTGTGTTCTTTCGCACCCGAATATCATAAGCTAAAACAATCTTGTGGATGAGTGCTTTTAAGTTAAATCTCAAAAATGCAAAAGGGGTAAAACTAGTCTTGCAGGAGACATTCTATCAGACGCCGACTTGATATTCAGGTAGTTACTGAATCGTTTAGATTAGGTGTCACTAATGTTTAGTAGAAGTCAGGAGCCATACACCGCCTGCCTGGGTGCCATCACAAAGCTGCTGCATGTCACCGGTGTGACACAATTAAAATTCTCCCTTATGCGCGGTGCTCAATTTAAGAGAAGCACCCACAGAAGTGGCGTCAGAATTCAATAAAAATAATAAAAGAAACCGCATCCCTTTAAATTGGTTTGAATTCATCATTCAGGATAAAGCAAAATAGTCCGATGCAAAGCAGAGCAGAAAGTCCAGAGCATCTAAATGACCGGTGTCCATATATGATATTTCCAAGTTCTGTTTTTTGGCTAAAGATTAGTTATCCTGCAAATGAGATTTATTGTTTGACAGTGAAAACTAATGGAGATGCTGCTCCGGGATAAGATCGGATTTTTTAGACAATGAAGAACCTTCCTGCTCGAGGCGACGTGCGACTGACAGCGGTAGGGAGAGAAATCAACATCAATAATCTTTCATCAAGTCCACAGTGGAGCACTTTCACACAGATACCATTCAATAAACAACTGTAGGCCATCATTTAGGTCTGAACTGGCCGGAGAGTCAGAGAATGAATCCAAGAGGAAAAATAACTGAAAACTTGCTCAATGTTGCACAGATCATTTATGTGGGCCAACTGTGAGCAGAAAAATATGCATTTCCTAAAGAAAGTAGTTCATAAAGGATACAATTTGCAGTTTTACAGCCTTATGCTGCTTTCTTATTAAGAGATCTAAGCTATAATAAGTGATTTCAAAGGTTAAACTCACAGGAAAAAAATACTATGAATTAGCAGCAATGGAGGTTACACTCATAATTAATGAAACTCCAACAGTAAGTTTTGGCATGTAGCAACAATATGTTATAAGTGTAATATTAACTGTTTATATGCCACTTTTGGCTTGTAAATAGCACCACTGTAAACAAAGTGTGCACTGGCCTAAAATGCACACATCAATCAAGCCATAGTATCACCCGAAGGTTGGAATTAGGCCGGGAACTGATGACCGTTTCCACTCATAATCACTCAAGTGCTTATTAGAGTTAGAGGTTTCAACCGATTAACCTATTTGTAGTCCAAAATACTACAAAAATAAATGACCAGCTCATCAAGCTTTCATAGCCCAACGTGACATCTTCCTAATACATTCTCTTCCACACCAACAGTTTGAATTTCACTAAACGGTTCAGGTACTTATATCGTGCTTTAGTTGAGCACTCAAACCACTTTCTACTGCAATTCACCCTCTTAGTGCTTTTATGTAACATTTACACACTCAGACTCAGGGTTCAGTATTTTGCCTGAGTATATGTCGACACATGAATTGTAGGAGCTGTGGAATCGAACCTCTGACCTTCCAACCAGCAAAAGACCCGGTCTATCTCCTGAGCAACAGCTGCCCCAGTGCAATAGTCCTTTCATGTTACAAAGTAGGACCATTATAAAGTGAGAGCGGTTCATTTATGTTTAACACATTCTTGCTATTTAACATATTATACTGTCTTAATCTACTAAGCATTGGCTTAAAATGACAAAACAAAGATGTTACACCTCTACCATGTTAAAGTCTGTTACATTAAAATTTTAAACCTAACCACTATTTATGTTTCATTATAAGACAGGTTGGCCACATTGATTGGATACTATCAAAATACATCTACGTTATCAAGTTGGTATGAAAAATGTTTTCTAATTAGTTTGCAATAAAAAGGGTCCCTGTAATGCCATATTGTTTTAATTTTATTATATATTTAATTAAAATTTGGAAAGATTTTAGTCTCTGAAATGTAAAAACAAAGGTACTAGCAAAGAAAGTAACCAGACGTCCTGCTTTCTTAAAGTTACAAAGCTGTGATGTTAAACAGTCTAATGCCACCAGGGAGACCCTACAGACAGTCTCTGTGTGACAGACAGAGTGATGACCCAGGCCTGTATGATGGATATGTGACAGGGCAGCTTGGGACCTGAGGGCTTGTCTCTCAGGGTGGGGTTTAGCCCTAATGGTGTGCTTAATTACCTGCACAGCCACACAGCAGATCATTAGTCAGGCGGGAACGCTAGGCCTCACCTGTCACCAAGAGATAAACAATCCTCCTACCAGATCTCAGAAGAAAGGGAAAAGGTATTTGTCGGGGTGGGTTAGGTTAGGACAGGCGTTCACAAGGTGAATGGAAAAGTGTCATTTAAGAAAAACATATTAACAAGAGCCGCTCGCCAGGATCTAAAGTAAAACACACTGGCTTTGCAAACAGTGCTGAGAAAGTCCCAGACGTATCGGCACATGCTGGATCTTAAAAGAAAGCCTGAACAGAGAGCTGTTTCAGATGTGGTTTTGGTTTGCTAATTTTCTCTTGATTAGTACTTACATATCAAATGACAAACATGATGGATATGAAGCTAGTCAGAGCATTTATCAGGCAAGTGCAAAATGATGTCACATTCCTCTGGTGAAATATGGTTTTCCAGTGGACAGAGGGTCAGAAGCATAACAGAGACTGTTGATAACAACAAAGCAGTGACTGATACAAGAGAAGCACAGCGATCAGTGTGTACAGGATGGACTGACGCTCAGACATAAAATACTGTGTTTTTGGCTCAATAGGCTGACATTTATGGACCCCTGGTGCTTCTTATGGAGCATTTTGCGATGTGAATTGCCTCTGTTCAAATGTGGGTGGCTAATAAATGGCAGCTAATGGAGAGAAGACAGCGCTGCCTTCTCATTCTATAATCTCTGCACGCTTCATTAAGCAGCACCTTTATTTGTAGAAGTATGCTAACCTGGTGCTGTCGCTCCCTGGCTTGGTGTACCCCTCCAAAGCGCCTTCCCACACACTGTTGGCCATTGCGTTACCGATGGCAGTCATCACCATGCTAAGCTCCACCGGCCAGTCGTCCAAGTCAAGAGAGCGCACGCGAGACAGGTGGGTCCCCAGGTTCCTGTGGATGCCTGAGCATTCGATGCACATCAAGGCACCCAAGTTCAAACTGGCCCAGTCGGGGTCTGCGTGACAGAAGATAGGAATTAATAAAAAAATTAAAAGTATTAACAAGAGATGCTTTGAAAGCCTCACCAGGAAATTTGTGATGAACCTATTTTGAGTATGGTTTAATGTTGGTAACCTCTTCAGGGAAAAAAACCCAGTACAATTAAATTAGTCAGACAAGAATAATCAGTATCTGCCAAAACTGCAAGATGCAGTACTTCTAACAGTGCTGAATACTAGTTCTAACTTGAGAAAAGCTGGTAGAAATGACTCGATATCAAATAAAACCTTTGCAGTTGCTGTTTGGTCCCCAAAATGTAGTTTTTTGCACCTTCCCAAATGTAGCAGCACCTCCAAATGCAAACCCAACCCACTTTTATTATCTAATAATATGACGTCATAATTTTCATATAGCATTACCAACTCTCCTACAAAGTGTTTAATGTTCTAAGTGGACTTTTTTGTGCCCTGTTGCACTGTAGGTGCATTGTATGGAAAGTTTTTAAAGTATTTTTTGACAAAACTAAGGAATCTGGTTACAGGAGTATGAAAACTGAAGTTTTTTTTTTGTTTGTTTGCTTTTACGCACGACGTGATAAATTAAAGATTAAAAAACCCTCTCAAAATCTTGACCTCTACTACCTTTTGTTATGTCACCAAAAGAGGGGAAGAATGTTGGGTTTTTTGTCTTTAATCTGTTCCTTTAATATCTGTATTTCATATGTAATAGACAATGTGTTCAGATGTGTTTTAACCGTAGAGAGTTATACTCACTTGGTGCGTCACAGTCCACACAGAAGCTATTCCCCCTCATGTTTCGTATGGACTGAATGGCCATTGCATCACTTTGGCTGCCCAACCGAGACTGTGAGAAATGAAGGTGAGAATAAATCAACGGGAACTAATTATTTCACTGGCGATCACGAGAAAGCAAACAATTATAGCTGGACTCAAATTATAGACAACAAGCAAAGGGAGAGAGAAAAGGTTTTTCAAAGTCTCGGGAAAAGACACAAGCAGAGAAAATATGAATATGAAAATTAGGATGTGTCTCCCCAGTATGCTGACACAAGCCGTGTTCTATCTCTGATGTCTGTCACTTCTAATAAGAGATCCCCCACACTGCGGTGCACCTGTCTGACAACCTCCCACATGTGACAGCTTGAAGTGGGGGAAGAGAGGAGGGTGAAGGCGTGATAAAGGTTGGAAAGAAGGAGAAAAAGAGGAATGTAAATTAAGTGGGAGAAATGTAGCACGATGATGACGATCACGACGATGTTTTGATTAGATGATAATCGCCAACCCTGTCCAGTTCCTCTGATATTCTTTATCCTTCATGACAAACTGTACCTTGTTCTTTATGCTTTCACAAGACTGCAGGCTGGCAAAAATCTGGCTCTCGATAGCTTGGACCCACAGTTCCCTCTCCTCATACGTGGACGCTTCAAAGTTCCACGTCTGACCCGTCAACGACACAATCACGAACTCAAAGGAATCCTCTTGCTCTGGAAAACAAAACAAAAAAGACACACAATATATTAGTATTGATTAGATAATTAGATGCTTGGTAAGAATGTGTATAAAACATCTTTTGGTCATTTTAGCCTCTTTTAACAATAAATAGTACAGATAGACAAGAATTATTGTATGAGAGTGACGTGCTGCAAAGTTGACCAGCTAATATATTAGCTTGACTTGACACTGATAGTCATGAATTAGACCTAAAACAGATGATTTGAAGTTCAGCTCAGAAATCGGTGACACATCCAACGTTAAACAGAAAAATTGTGTTGGTGGTTCAACTGGAAACACATTGCTAAAAGACAATCAGAAACCACTGGAGACTCAGAAAAAATACTTATACCGCATCAGGGTCACAGTCACTGCAAAGTTAGCTTTATAACCTGTAGAGTCTCGAGCATTATCTGCTTGAGGTTGCTAAAGTCAAGGTCACCAACTTTCACCTCCCCTATTTGAGCTCTACAGAAGCTATCTGTGCAAACACATCGATAGACATTGCTTATTCTTTGAGTCGTCAACCCTTCTGTAATCAAAGATGCAACTAAATGATGCTTTATCAGAGGCAATCTCACCAGCAGACACATTTGTTCTCTTAAAACTCTGGGATTGGTCAACTCTTGCCTATGTCTTACCAGAAAGACTAGTCTGGGAGGCAATTGTCCTCTACAGTTTTTGATATGAGGCTCTGGCACTGGTCAGGTTAGTTAGAGCAGAGCACCAGAAGAATGGCATTACAGCTCATGTTCTTACTTCTTAAAGCAGAGGCTGCTTTGTTGACAGTTACAGAGTTCATTGCTTAAAGCTGACAATGTGCATTTGATAAAATGATGTTTGTACAGCTCTCACTTGAATATGATAGTCCAAGATTAGCTCTCGATCTTTATTAAGCATCCTCTGGATCAAAACAAAAAGTAGAGGAGGAAAAATATCAATCCTGTTCCTTTTTTTTTATTTATGTGTTTTAAACTTAAAACTTTAAAAAATGCTTCCCATGATAATATAAAATATATCTATAATCATCTGTGGATTCACTTTAATTATATTATTTAGCTATGATTCACTATACGAATGTAAACAATGAAGCAGACAAACAGTGGCAGTATCAGATGTGATGCTTAACATTTTGTTGCAAGTTTTTTGTGCTATATTTGTTTTTCCTTTTGAGCATTTTAAAGCTAATGTGGTACTGCTTTCCACGTGTGTTCTTTCAGGAGGCTTACTAATTGTCAACAAATGTCCGATATATTTATGGATGTGGAGTAAGCAGCCGCTCCAAACCAAATGCGACATCTAACTCGTGGACACAGTCAGAATTTTGCATTTCATGGCTTTGATTTGAATAACTTAAGCAGTGACTTGACTTGCTCAACTCATAGAAGAGACTATCTTGGTTCTCACCATAGGAATTTGATACTTACTTTGACTAATCGCACTACAACTTTAATGGCACACGCAACTTTGCCCAGTTCTTTTTTGGAAATGGTAATCTAATTGTTTGTGTGTGTGTGTATAAATATTATTTTAATTAACACACCATTTTGGTAAGTTTTTATAAACAGAAACTGAAAGGCACTGCCTCAGATCTGTCACTTTAGCCCCAGTCACAGAGGGAACCACTAGTCAATAAGCAATAATGTGTGGGAGCACCACTTACATTTAATTCCTGTGACACACCTGCCATTCATTAGAGTGATTTTGCACAGTATTATAGCAGGACTTAAATTAAATCTTAGACAGCTTAAAAATGTGTCTAGAATTGAAGATTTAGACTGTCGGAACACCAAATAAGGCCAGATTTGGGTTTTCATGCAGAGTATACCATTACTAGCTTTCAAAGAGTTTTTGTAGATGTTTTGTATTGTTTGTAAATTAACTGCCACATCTCCAGCAACAGTTATTAGTCCAAGATAAGCAGGTGCTTATAAATATTTGTGTCATATATCCTTAAAAATTATTTTATGAATCGACTGAATGCTAAAATCTACTACCAAAAATTTAATCCTTTATCCCCCAATTTTTCCTCCTCGTCATAACACACAGATACATTTTTAAACCAAGCTGCTTTGAATCCATTTTTCCATCCATTCACTGTGTTTAACTAAGATTTATGAAAATGTCACCTGTCGTTTGCAAAGAAGAGGTCTGACACAACATATGTTCCAACACATGCTGTAATGATTCTGCTGTTCAGCAGCAATTCATTAACTCTGTACTGTACCCGTGTAACGTCTCTGGTCTCTGCACATGCTTGAGCTCATAGCCAAATGATTTGTAATTACCTAATTATGTCTATGCAAATAGTCATCTCATTTGCATAAACCATGCTTGGAGGACTGGAGGCAAATAGACACAAGAGGAAGGGTTTTTTCTTCTTCTCCTCCTATGTAGCTTTTATCCAATGGAAACAGTTCTACTGATAAGCTATCTGTGCTGCTGTTTACTGCCAAACGTGTTGACATAATTTACCATTAAATAAGTTTAAAAGTTTTTTAATTGCACAGATGCATTGATGCTTTTACTGCAATCCATTCCGAAATCTGAACACAAGGAGATGCTTAACAATAAACGGCTTCTGTATGAGTTATAAAATGAGGGCTATCACATGGCGATAAGATTGTCAGGCAAATCATCTAATCAAAGAAATTACTACTTTTTCCCCCATTCATAATCAATTCACCCTCCTTGCTGTGAGACACGAGCCTGTGCTGTTAAATGACAGATGTCTGATGGACGCCACTAATGTAGCGATCCCTGTGCCGCGGCGGAGAGCCATCTCTTCAGGGGGAAAGCAATAATCCAATTAGCTCGACGCCGACTTCAATTATCTGATTTAGTTTGTGGAATCGACTTCAGGTCACAGAGAATCAATAAAGACTTGGAAGCCTCTTTATTTAGACTTATGGTAGAAAAAGTCTTTATGTTGGTGTGACATAAGAAAACACTGATGGGATTACAATATTTTTTAAAAAGATAGAAGCCTACCATTAAAGATAAAGAAGCAAATAGGTGAAAGAAAATAAAAGAAAATTACATTTAGAAAAAAGAATAATTGCAATACCCACAGTAGAAATCCATTTTTCTTGTCAAATATACCTTCAGGTACAATAACTAATGCATCTGATTATAATTTGTGATTTTCAGACTCAAATGTTGTTGTACTTGTGTTTTCATCTTTTTAAAAACCTGAACAAAGCTAATTATTCTGTTGGCTGCCCAGGCAATAAATTGGAGGCATTAAAACACTTTCATTATGGAGATTAAAAAAGCGACGGATGGCTGGTTTCTTAAACTGATGAGTATACAAGACAAAACAAATCCAATTCTCCATGCATAGTAATGCACACACGTGAAACATGGTGTAACCACGGAGGTAGCACACGATTGTATGCAGCAGGAATCTTTATGTGTGCCCCATGTACGGTCATTACATGCAGCTCCACTACACAGTGCAGCAATTCAGCTCCACGTGAGCCGAGGTCAGAGTGTTTCAGTAAATCTGAGCGTGAACCGAGTGTCAAAGGTATCGCTGCTATCTCGCAGGCACCTGCAATGATGAGCTTGTACAAGCACCATTAGCGCTTCTGTTATTACTCAATTGTTGCGGTTAGCACACGGCTAACAGAGGAACCATCACCTTCTCACATTAACATAAGCATTAACCTCCTGACCATATCAATCTGGGAGCCTAAGGTCAACAAGTTCTTGCCAATTAGAAGTAAATTACCACAGCTCTGCGAGTGGGCGGACGAGGAAGAACACAATTTAAAGCCAATGGAGGCACAAACTGTGAGGAATGACCAAACTATGATTTCCCTCAATTAGCATGGCATAATAAAAAAGAAATTATAGTGTGATGGCCATAAAGCTAAAGAGGAAGGAACAGATAAAGATACACATCTTCGTCCGACATTAAATGCATCATAAAACTGTTCAGTCACAGGTTCATTCGCAACTTGATGGCACCTCGCAGCAACACAAAAGCACTTTAATTAGCAAAACATTTCTTCAAGATACAAAAATAGATGGCAAATAGTTGTTGTTTTTTTACATATTAACTACACTGGACTTACATGAGTTCAGATTTTTTAAGTACCTCTGCTTAAGTAGTTACATTGTGTAATTACAATGTAATTACAAAGGAAGATACTGTACCCCCCCCTCCCCCTTTTTGATTTCATATTTAAGTTATATGTTAATGTGAACAAGTGAAGTTATAAGACAGACTGTGAGCAACCATCATTCATCTTAGAGAGACGGCTGTTTTTCTGACTTGTTATGATCCTGAAAAACGTGTTCAGGCATTCATCTGTGGCAGGCTCGACTACCGCAGTAATGTAGTCCAGTAAATATTCTTCCAAAAACATTAGAGGAAGGCTGCAGCTTTTCCATACCACTGCTACAAGGTTATTAATCACATTTAATGATGGAAAGCACATGATGCCAGTTTTCTCAGAAGTACACTGCTTCTCACATTCAGCCTGAAATGACCAAGTTACACTGATGCCAGTCGCTTTATGTGCCAAACTGTTCAATACCAAACTGTCAGACATGCATTATTCCTCACAGAGACAAATTAATTAGGGATACAGCAGTTATTGTCAGTTCCGCCCAAGCTTCAACTTGCTACGTTCTAATTTTAAATTGTAGAAAAGCAACCAGTACGGCTCGTTGCGTTATACTTTTAAAGACACACCTCTTCAATCTGACACTAGAATTGCTAAATAATAATAGCCACATCTAGAGTCACTGAAGCATATGATCATTTAATCAACATTACATCTTGGGAATACAAGTGTAGAATAAGACAAATTTAGGGTTTCAGTCAGAAAATTGTGTTTCTGTCACTCATATAAAAAGTGTGCTTTGCTGTGACGTGACATGTGTCTCGTAACGTGTAACTGCAACTCGCACAGATATAAATGCTGCCGATGGAGTCGGCCACTAGCACAGGCTGCGTCATAGGCTCTGCATAGATTCAGCGCAGGAGCATAATTCAGGCGTTACTCTGTCCAACGATTTCACAATGGTGGAGGGAAATATTCATTATGTAGATGCACTGAGAGTCATATGGAAGTCTATTCGCCCCTCCATTTCTCTCTCCTTCCTCTCTGTTCCTTTCTTTACAGTTTTATATTTCTATATAACAGAAACTTTAATATAACAGTTTCTTTTTCATGTTTTAATATGTTTGTGCTTTGCCTGTTTTCAGCAGGGCTTCGAGTCCTGCTCTCTATGTTAAACATTAAATTTTTGGATAGTGATCTACTACAAATTCTAAGTGGAGCTCTGTGTTATGTTAAGATATATATTTTGTTTGCTTTATTATTTATTTTAGTATACTGTCTTCTACACTTTGTACGCAGGAGTTTCTAGACCTGAATCCACTATTCACACATAATGCTTTAAGTGCATTTAGGGGATAGCTGTCTCCTTTGTGTTATTGTACCGATGTTATTGAGTACTTCCTTTATTATTGACTGGTTGCCATTAAAAATATTTACTTGATGTGCAAAAATCAAATTGAAACCTCACAGACAAGACAGTGACTCGAGGATGGTGCTTCCTCTATAGCTGTGCATGTGCAGCAGATGTACCATCGAGAACCTGTGGACCAGATTAGCACCTCAGGGGGTTTGGTGCTGAGCCCAGCTGTGCTGTCTAAAACGCAGTCTGCAACCCTGGATCTATCTGTCTAAGCCCTTCAAAGACCTCTGGAGACCGGTGTCACAAACCCTTTGAGATGACTTAGCAAACAGCTCTTCACCTTGAGGACTCTTTATTTCATCTATTTGCGTGAGCGCTTCACTGAAATGACAAGGTGCAGAGGTACATAAGGTGAGCTATTGTTTTGGTGTGTAGGATGTGCTGTTTTGTGTCGTATGCATGCATCAGGCAGTCACTTAAAGAAGTGCTTGCCGTTCCCGTGAATTAACGAGCAGTTGGGAAGAACAGGCCAAGGCGGTGCCATCTGTAAATGTCACAGGCACTGCTTGCTCATTTTACACATCATTAAAGCCAATATTCCTAACCTGTATCAGAGCAATCAGGAGCAGGCCATTACTGCGACAGGGGCCCCAGGGGAACCACGACCAAACTCCGAAAGAAAAAAGCAGAGAGGAAGAGAGAGATAGAGCACACTCTTTATCTATCTGACACACACAATTCTGCACACTTTTACACGCACACACTCGTGCTCAAACAAACGAGGAGCACACCTTCCAACAATAAACAAACACATGAAATCAGCACCAATACCACTACCCTAATAGCTAGTGCATTTAACAACAGAGCAGAATGAAAACAGGGCCAATTATACATGTATCTGTGGGCAGTGTGTATAGAGCCCAAATGAGAATCTTGTTATTCCTTTCCCTCTGTACTGTGGCGCTCAGAAAGCTAAGCCATTACAAGAGTGGAGGCTCCAGGGACAGCTTTCGGAAATGAGAGCGAGTCAGGGAGTGACAAAACAAAGTATTGAGATAAACACCCACCATTAGCACAGGCAGTTAAACCTCCATTTCCTAATCCCCAGCTGGACTCCAGAGGATATTAACCCTTACTTTACTAAGGTGCAGGACAACAGAATACTGGATTACAGCCGGACTCTCAATATAAGCAAAACTTTAGCTTACTATCGACTGGCCTGGGTTAGGGAACATAGTCCAAAAAAGTTTTGATGAATGAATATTATAAATGTTATAAAAGCAGTTAAACATTTTGCAGCAGGCACTTAAATATATTGTGTTACTAGTTGGGTTGGTGCACTGTATGCTAGGCGTTCTCATTTAACATCACTGCAAATTGGTTTTGTTTCTTTGTCCAGTTGCTAGCAGGTAAATATGTCATTAATTCCAGATTATTACACTTATCACACTCCTAATCCGCATCCAGTGGTAAGCTTCTTCAGTCCATTTATACCTCTTCCTTAGCCACAGTAAAGATGATCTGAAACGTGCTACATTGGTATTAAAGCCCATTTAGTTTTCAGGGTTTGCTTATTTAAGTCCGTTTGAGTTCTTCATGTTCATATATAAAGTAAAATGATTCCACTGGGTCGACTGTGGCAGACTGACAACATCAAATTTAGTTTAAATGGTTTTTAAATGAAAGATGATCTACAGTTTTCAACCAAAGTGAAGTTCCCATCAGCATCAGCATTCTGGCCACGATCTTCAAACTGATTCAATTTAACCTTTCCAGTAATTTAACAAGGGCGGTTACCATTATGATTCTGAGAGTCCACACTTTTACAAACACAGAAATAATTTCCCCGATTCTCCTTTAACTGCTGATAAAATTACATCGAGTGCTTTCAACCACTTTAAACTCAATCAGCTCAAATTTTAAATGAAACTACTCAAAGATTTAAAGTGATTATCCCGTTTCTGCACTTTTTTTAATTCAAAAATTAATTTGTGAAACAGAGTACACTGAATCCAATTCTGCTCTGTCACAAACAAACGCTTTATTCTGAATGCCTCCAACTGAGAAAAAAAGGAAGATGTTATCTTGCATTTATGTCTTCTTATCATATATTATGACTTAATATGTCATATTAATGTGAAATGTTATGAATGGTTTTTAACTATTATCATGTCTGAGTGCTTTAATAATTTTAGATTCAGTAGGTTATACTGAGGGTCTCCTATTTGTTGATGTTTAGATGCAGATTTATATTACATTACATTTACACCTAGAATTCATCATATTCATTTTTTCTGGAATTTTTACGTCTTTTTGTTACTGACAGTTACTTTGATAGACAATAAAACACAAATTCACATTCAAATTGCATCTATTACTACGATTTCTAATCAGGCAGCTAAGCATTTACTTATAAATATTAGGAGTGTAAGTCACATCAAATCTAAAATTATATTTATAATATGCATCGCTTTCGTGGAAGTGTTTGATTTTGACGCTGCAACTAACCTTTAATCACTCTTGCAAGAGCTACATTCAGACACTCCTTTGACTTCATCGCCCGAGTTTTTGATCTGTTACGGTTTGTGTTTTTTCTATGTGTTTTATGGGTAAGTAGATGCACTGAAGTCTCAAAAATGACAAAAACAATGACTCAAATTAAACGTTAAACTCCTACTTATAGAACAAAAAAGTTGTCAAAATGGCACGTTAGTTGATGATCTCATACCGTAATCTTTTCTAAATCTAATAGCAGATATTATACGTCTTAAATTTGACTTATAGAAGTTTTAAATAATAAAAATGTTCTAGTGTCTGAAGCAAGTTCCCTAAGTCTTCAAAAATGGACGTGCAGTTTGACGGCCTTTGTTTGACTGGACGTCTGCAGATCTCGTTATCGTCTGCACATCAAACACATTCTTATTTTCTTTTAATTTCTGCCACTTTAGCAAGAATAAATATCTCCACCTATAAAACTGGAAGCATCAGCAAGGAAGGTCTCGTCACAGTTTACCTCCGTCCCGACACCCCCCACCCCAGCTCACATTGGGCAAGCTAAACTCCCCAAAACAATGAGCATTTGATACACTTTCTTTAAAAGAGAAATACATTAATGATGCTCCCTGACAGTCTGCATTAATCAGAGGGGGCTCCCCCTGAACACAACTCTTTATCGGCCATCGATTTTCCAGTGGGTTTATGGCGAGCGACACATCGAGAGAGCTCGTCGCCGGGCGGCTGCTGGGAAACACATTACGGGGCTGTCAGTTGTCTCGCCATGCATCCTGCATCATTCTTTAAGCACATGAGAAGTTCATTACACCGCACAGCTCTGACAGTGCATAGGATATTAGGGACTGTGTCCCTTGTGCCTATTCTTGGTGCAAGTGCAGCGCATTAGACGTAACAGAGAGTTTTGACTTTATCCAAATATGGCTTCAAATTGATTGTGGAAACATGGCCTTGCATTAATTTGAAATAAAATCATTTTGAAGCACAATAAAAGCTAAATTACAAGAGAGTACAACGGATGACTCAAACCCATTTGAAAGTATGAGCCCATCTGCCGAGTGTTTAGCCTGTAATCTTCATACTAATGAACTTAGTTTTAACATAAGTCTAAATTTCTCTCCACTTTAGCAGTGATTTGGAGAAGCCTCACTAACTACTGTAGTGCCATATTTGGAAATTATGTTGCAGCGACTGTCTCTCCAGGCTCCCATGTACATCCCACACGTCCCATGTTGACCAAAATGATTTCTCACCTTAAGACGCTCACGCTGTTTTGATTTATGATGCTTCACAACTACTAAAATTCAATTTCAGCCTGCATTGCATGCTTCTGATTTGCCCCGTAAATGAGATAAACTGATAGCAATTTATTCAAGGATCCCACCTCATCTCTCCTCTCTCTCTTTCCTGTTCTTTTAACAGGAGACACAACTCACATCCCAGACTTGGGTGAATCCAATATTTAAGAGATACGTCTGTATTCCAGAGCATTCAGCAGAACAGACAAGCTGATGCTAATAGAAAAGCTTGCAGAGAACAATGAGAGAGACAGAAAACAATGTGCATGTTTGATGATGTGAGAAACATTGAGAATCTGCCTCCTCCTGTCTGATTACTCTTATACTTCGGTCTCTGAAGTAAACCTTGCACCGTGTGGTACACTTATTGCCGAGATATAAAGGGGTTCGATAATACCAGCCATCGCTAAGTGAAGACTTTAATGTGACTGTGTAATTCTGTCAGGAGATATACATTAAGATCTAAGTAATGTCAAATAAAACTGAAGAAACGGGTGCCTTGGAAAAAAAAAAAGGATGCTTGATTAGATACACAGCAGCTCATCCCATTTCTTGGAAGCTGGATCGCTGTTTAGAATGTAAATAAAAACAGAATGCACTGCTTTGGAAATCACTTTAAGGCTGAAAATAGTCTGTTGAAACTGCTAGATTTTACTGCTTTTGAAAAGTATATAATCATTTTGAATTTGATCCCAAGTACATGGTTCAAAAAAATTGGGGCATGCGTCATGGAAGACAATCTGCTCGCAGATAATTAGGTTAATTGGGAACGTTATTGAATATACATCTCCAAGAGACGAGACGGAAAGACTTCGTGGGCATATAGTTCAATAAATTAAGAGCATAAAAATGCAAGGAAGGTGGGATTTCATCACCATGGTACACAGTTTGTAATTTATTTAGCAAATCGTGGATGTGGCATTATCGATATAATAAAGCTAACCTCAGTGATAGCACTGATAACTTATATATCTGTGAAGGCACCATAATGCTTAATGATAAATACAGGTTTTAGAGCAGAATGGCTGCCATCCAGACAACGAGACCATGCCACGTGTTAAGACAGCGCGGCAGACACACTGAAAATATAGTGACCATTATAAAAAAATAATATATAAATGTATTACAAAATCAAATTGAAATATATTATTTCAAAAAACAGCAAAATGTCTCAATTTCAACATTTCTATTCTGAATTTAACAAATCTTCAAATGACTGCAAATCAATTCGATACAACGTCCCAACTATTTTGGAAACAGCGATGTCTGTTCTGAAGGCTAACTCAGAATATTTTAAGACTGCCAGACTACCCCTACAGAAGCCGATGTCACCACACACTACCCTAGCAATAAAAAGGGCACCACTTATCTCATACCACTTATCTATGTGATGCTGATGATGTTCCCTCTATATAACAATGTGGTCAGCAGACCCATTCAGACTTTAAAGAGAAGCTGTCAGAGACCATGATAAAAAAGTATAATGATTATAAATGCTAAGCCCCATTTAGGAGGCGTCAATGCCATTGTTGTTGTTATCCAGCGTATCAATCTTGTTGATTGATCATCCCGTTCTGGTGACATCAGTTTTATGGCCTCTGAAATGCGCCACAGTGTTTTCACAATGCCATCCAATTAGACTAGTCCATTCATCATTGGACTGAAGAATCATTATTAATTGGGTGGAGAGTTGACTGCCACTCCCCTGCTGAGGAGGGCCACATTCGCTATTCACGCAACAGTAAAATAAATGGAGGCTTTGAGGGTGAACTGTGCAGGGGGCCACAGGGAGATACAAAACTACACACCTTTATGTGTATCATAGGCCACATTCAGCCAAAATAAAGAAGATTACATGCACTTATTCCATGACGACTATAAGGAGTCATTTTAAATCTGATCACTGAATAGCACATATGTTAATAAAAACAGTAAAAGGATGCAAAGAAGTTTCTATAGTTTTTGTCTGTATACATTCATGCCTACCAGTTAGGGCTACTGTTTAGATCTGTGCAACTTTATGTATCTGTGTGTGTGTGCAGAGCAACCAATAACCAAAACTTTGAAGGAGAAAGAATTAGATGGCATATCTGGTAAATTTGGTGCTATGTGTTAAACATAGAAACACAAACTGTACATGTACAATCGCAATTTTTTTTGTGTGTTTGCTCCACAAAATGAAACTGAGTCTCTATAATAGTAGGTGAGTATTTTGCCAGTCAGTCCCCTGTGCAGCACTTGAAAGATTTATATATTTTTGTTCATTCTGCAACTTTTATCATCTAGCTAATGTAGCATTGTAACTTTTCATACCTTCATTGCCTGCGGATAAGCCATCTGGCTTTGTGATGCCTGTGCTCTTTTTCCGTCTGTGTTTCTTGCGGTTTGCGTGTGGCGAGGGAGGTGGCTCAAGTTTAGGACTCGTTGCACTGCCCACACTCGAACCGGTCAGATCACTCGTCCCGTTAGCTGTGGGAAAAAAAGCATAAAAGGGGAAACAGTTACTGTTTTTGAACAGCGAAAGAAAACACACTCTGGATTTTCAGCCTTATCTTTAAGTTTAATTTTTACTATATGATCATCAGCTTGATGATCGTAGTTCTGACTACTAACTGGCATCAAACCTCACCAAACAAATAAAGTATGACAGGTATGTTTATTAATTTTAGCTCGTTTTAAACCTGATTAAATGCAGCTGTCCCATTGGTGGATCACTCATAGAAATGTGTAGAATAAGGTTCTGCTTTTTTAGACAGAATCAATTCTAGTCAAGATAATATTTCCAAACAATAGAAAAAAAACATCATGATTTATTCAAGAACTGTGAGGATGAACTTTGTTTTAGATTTGACATGTTGGGAAAAAAAATTGACATTATGATTTTCTTCTGGAGCTTCTGCAGGCAACGAATACACAGAGTAATGACTTCACGACTACTGAAGGAAAAATTTGACGGAGACAGTGAAGAAAAACAAGGTCATGCGGGATTTTCTGTCTTTTGCTATGATGATGCGTGATACATTTAGAAAAAGAGATGCAGAATATGGATGAAAAAGGGAATGCTGGGTTAAAAATTTTAAAATGACTTCATATGTATCCATAAATGACTTTTCCCTTGCAGATCAATATCATCAAGGTGACTTTGTGTGGACAATGTAGACTTAATATTTTGCAGATATACACATGTCTCAAAACTCTTACGTTAGTGGCACAGCAAGCGTTAACGCAATGAGTTACAAAAACAGAGATTGAAGCTAAAATAATAATAATAATTTTATCACATGTCCTAAAAAGGGTGAAAAAGTATGTTTGCACCATGTTAATTCCTGTGAAATGACAGCTGAGTGTTTACAATATTGAAAATATCATGAAAAGTAAATGTAGACTTGTCACAATCCAGTATTGCATCTACAGTAGGAGGAGTTCAAAATGGCTACGAGAGCTCTAAAAGTAACTGTGTAACAACTCCAGCTTTAGATGGTCTGAAGGACAGGTATGGGGCTATCACTGAACAAATGGTTACCTAAGTTGGCCTGCGGCAAAGCTCTTTATATGACTGTCTGAGAGTGACAGGGGGCTAAGAGTCGGCTTTGTTTCTTGTAAGTGATTTTATAAATGTGATATTAACCTGTGCTACCGTTGGGCAAAGGGATAGGAGGGATGGGACGATAGGAGGGGGATGTCAGCTTGCCATCTTTCTGATTTCCTGACATTTGACATCACTTTCCCTTCTTTCCCCCTCCGGATGCCATTATGAATCTGGGAGCGGGGGCCAGGGGCCTGGGGGAAGCAGGGAGGGAGGGCCAGTAGATGGGCCCCATATTGCTCTCATCTTACCACCCTGTGTGGTGCTGGCAGCCTCCTCCATTGTCTCCCATCAAAAGCTCATTGTAGTGTGGCAAACTCCATTCATTTCCCTGTGCACCGTCCCAGCCCCAGGGGTGGAGTGCAGGAGGACAAGGGGCTCAGGGATTATTGCTGTTGTCGTTGCCAGTTGCACATGCTATAATGTGCGGCACTGTGCCATTAGCCAGTGTACAACATTAGGCCTAATTCGGTCATTACCTTTGGGGAGATGGGGCTGTCTTGGAGGAGTAAGATGGGCTCAGCGGGGGACTGAAGATGCCTGAGCGGGGGTGGGGGGAGCTCAGAGGATCGGGGATACACTGCTCGAGTGTGGGCAAAATATAGGAAACGACACCTGAGACGAACATCATTATGCCTGCCCTCCAAATTATTCTTGATGAGAGTTAATGTATACAAACCGTAAAGTCATTACTGGGAAAAATTAACAAATTCATTAAAACGATCTCTAAGTTGTTTGAAAACAGGAGAAGTGTCTTTAAAGGTAATCTTAATATTTCAGCATAAATAGCAATGTATTGATTATATGCCATCACATTAATAAACATAACATTAGTGCATGAGCTGGAGCCCATATATTAGGCTCTCTGGTGTTTTGAATGGCAGCGCGCAGCCACACATGTAGCAGCTCCTAGTCAAGGCGTCTGTTTCAATTTCCCTGCTCTCTTACAACAGCCCCCCTGAGACGAGTCATTAGCTGGCTCAGACAGCTGGGGGCACAGGGGTCCTCCAATGTGCCCCCCACCCCCCACCCTCTGTTTCCTCCTCCCTCTCCATACCAGCGTCTGTCCCGCCAGCACAGCTCCGTATGGCGGGTGGAAGACTCGAGCTCCAACCTGCCTCCAAAGTGACAGCCAGCATTTGTTTAATGTCGCTTGAGGTTAAAGGGGAGGGCTGCCCCTCAGGGGGGCCCAACCGTGTCATAAACACCTCTAATTATCAATTTCTGCCCTTAATGTTGTGGAAAATGACCCCGGCACAGCTCGCTCTGCACCTGAAACATATATATATATGTAAAAAGGTATACACACCCCTTTGTTTGCATCCACTGGGCTTTAAGAAGTTTGTGATATTCAGGTGTAGGAGCAGGACATTTAAAACTACAGCACACATCACTAAGCAACAATAGCAAAGCGTGTGAGATATAATAGTTTTATATAAAGCCCCTGAGTGGTTCTCAGCTCTAAATGATGCATGGCAGGTTAATTAAAATTTGTTAAGTTGACAATTATGAAGTTGAAAGCAAACTGCAAGCGAGGAATTCACCGTGGCATTATTAGCTGGCTGTTAGCGTGCATGAGGGCCATCAGGACCAAGCTGGGTAATGAAGCACGCTGGGGACCAGAAGTCTCTTTACCCACTCAGCCAAGATCACCTGGGCAGCAGAGTAGGTACGAGGCTAACCTGTGATTACAGTGTATTGCACTCCCAGCACTGAGATGACAGCTCCAGAACGGAGGCCATGGGTGAGACAGAGGGCGCTGCTAACATCTTTACCAACGCTACGCTCAAAATGAATAAGAATGAAAAATGGTGAGAGAGTGAGCAGCAGGGGGGAGAGGGTGAAGAGAATTGGGGGGGGGGGGGAGTCATTTCATTGTTATTCAAGAGGCTCCGGGTAAGGAGCACTATGATTCCGCCAGGCCCCTTGACATGGCAGCCCTGCCTGTCCTCAATCAAAGCCAACGGCTGCAATTAATGGCAAAAATTAGAAACAATCACCGCCTCCCCCTTATTATCCTCAATTAGAGCGTACTAATCAAGGCCTGATCGCGCTCTGCTGCTCTCTCCAAACTAAATGTCAAACTTCATTACGGCCTGGCGTAGAAATCAAACGCCCCACATGCCATCACCCTCGCATTGGGAGGCCAAGGTGTAAAACACAGTGCCACAGGAAAAGGCTATCCGTGCATTAAGTACCTGTGTGCTGATGTGCAAACTCAGAAGAGAGAAAAAAAACACTCTTATATAAATAAATTAGCAATGGTGCAAAAATAAATTGGAGCACAAGGGATTAAAAAAAGGGAAGCGACGCAAACTTTGCATGGACTAAGGTTTTGATAATCAGCACAGCATTGTCAAAAAATTCATATTTTCATATTGGCATGAAAACTGACACGGCTCACAAGCCCTTCTGCAATTAACAATTATTTCAATTATTACAGGTTAACCTGATAAATACTTCTTAATTAATCAACTCTTTGTTCCACGTAAGCATCACTTATTTCTGACAAAACAATTTTATACATTTAACGTAAATAAAATGTGATAAAATATAACTAGAAATATTATTATAAACCAAAAATATATCAGAAAACATGAAAAGATAACCTTTGAATGATGTAAAGTTTTACTTAATCAATTTCCCCTGTTTTAAGACCTGGCTCAAGGCATCGGTGACACTGAAAGGCAGAAGTCTTTTGACTTTGACTTTCACTCACGCATTGACAAAGACTTAAGTTACTGTCATCAGCCAGCCTATCAATTGACTGTTTGAGCCTCTTGCTTTTAATTCAGGCTCAAAGATTGAGGTGCGTGAAGGAGACCAGGATCTAAACAAGCATCCAGTGCATTAAGAATGGGTGTCTTTATGAATGCAAGCAATAGAAAAATTGGGCCGGGATTTAATCAAAAATCTGCGCTCAATATTCAAGAGATGCTACTACCTTGGCTTCTGCCTTCGTTCAATAGGTTTACAAATGAGGACATTCTTTAAATAATATGGAAATGGTTACCTGGCTAAGATGCATTCATTCTCCAGTGAATCATCAATCTGCTGTTTTTGCATCTCAGAATCACATTTTATGTTAACCTGCAACCTTCACCAAGGATAATGGAGTGATTGGGCATGGTTGGAGTCAATTCACATGGCAAAACATGAGCAGCCGTTACTGCGGAACACCCTCTATTGATTATTGAAGACACATTAGGAAGGAAGATAAGAGGGTTGCGTTTCAATCAAGTTTGTGTTGTGACAGCCCGGCATCACTTTACATTGCAGATCTGCTCCGCTACTTTAATTCACGTCCTTAAACTGTAAGGAGACATTAACGGCAAGATATTCAGCAAAGTTTCTGATGCTGCGTTCAGCGTAAGCCTTTAACTGTCTGCACTGACTATGCACTGATTACAGAGACACTTCTCTTCCTCTAACATAATCTATCATTTGACACATCGCTTCTGCTATTATTTTCAGCTCATTTGCCTCATTCAAGCTCATTTGTGGTTACCTTAAAAGTAGCATGAAAACAATTGAAGAAAATAAAATAATGGAGCAAATTGTATCTGATTTAGTTGAAGACTGGATGCTGGTTAATGAGCTATGTTAATATTAAAGGCTTTACAGTTTACCAAACATGAAAATAGGAAATTCTAGCCTCCTTATTTCCAATAGCACAATGTTTAGGAAGTCCTATTTGTTCTCTGCAGTTCGGTCGCCCAACCCGCATTCACAAACATCCCCACAGACGCGCACACACACACATTATAATGCAAACACGCTCTGTGGAAAACAAAATCACATACAAACAGCCACTCACAAAAATTCTGCAAGAACACATACAGAATATATATACACACACACACACACACATGCAAACACACGAACACACACACACTCATGCTCATTTATTTGAGGACCCCACGAATCTAAGTAATTCTGCTTTGGGCATGCTGCTGATGGGAGACAGGGGTAGGGGGTGATGGAAGTGCCTGCGTCCAGGCAGAATTGATCGTTTGGCAGCTCCAAATGAGAGACAGGCTTGTCTGCGGAACCACGAGGGCCGTGCAGTTGGACTCCAGCAGCGCTCGTAAAGTGCGCTCTTTAAACTGCCGGGGCCCCTGGGAGCCCATGGGGAGGGGGGGGAGCCGCCGCCGTGCTAATGAGAACTACCAGAGTGCAAACATGCATGGAAATGACTGTTATTCTGTTGATGTGCATTTAAGTGCTTTTTTACTGCCAACCACAAAGAGAGGGAAATAACTGGTGATGAATGGTACCCCCGAAAAGCATTCATTTTCCTCTTCGGAAGAAAAAGAGAGGAAAACAGAAGGAGGAGGGGGGGCAGAGAGTAAGATGGAAGGTAAAGACAGGATGGGATTTGGGGGGGGGGCAGTAGACATGGTGAATATATTTTCTTACTTCACTCAAGTACAGTGACAGGGCGAAATGTGACAAGGAGGCAGCAAGAGGAGATGCATCGATGGCGGAAAGTTAACCTTCACCGTTCCTCTCCTCTGAACATGCTGCTTCTATCAAAGAGCAGCAGCCAAAAAGGTCACAGCGATCACAGCTCTAATCAGCTAATTATGAAAATGAGGCTTGTTTCACCTGCCGAAGAAGCTCAGCAAATGGCAGCTCCATCACTCCACAACTCAGGATCAGGTCCCCTTAAGTTTATTTTAATACATTCTGTTCTTTGTGGCAATAATGAATTATATGCGAATTATAAGAACTCGGGAGGCGAGTGAGGATGTAGAAAGCGTAGGTGGAGGGCTTACGGGCTCCGCTGCTTGTACTGGTGTTGATGGCTTCATTCCACTGGTCGGCGCTGGACACAGAGAAGGAGCGCTGGTGCATGCCATCTTTACTGCCGCCAAACGCCGACCCGCCCGTTTGGAGGGATGTGCTGCTGTTGGAGTGAGAAGCGCCTGGAAAATAAAAAAAAATTAAAAATTAATGCTCGTTTCTTATTTTGCATACAGCTGTTTGAATTCTTTACTTGCAGGATTGTTTTCTTCAAGCTCAGAGGATAATGATGTAATTGAGTTAACAGTTTTAGGTAGTTTCTACTGCACTGCAACACTGCTGCCACCCTATTTGTGCACATATCTCTGTCAACCAACCCCCCACGCACACACACGCGCGCGCACACACACACACACACACACAAAACCCTTCTCCCTCCGCCTCTGCCTCTAATTAGCCCTTAATTAACAAGATACACTCTGAACGCTAATTATCTCGCCTCATCCCTCTGACTGCCACATCGATCTCCACTGGCGTCAGCAGGCGTTCTCCCCCTAACTTCCAATCAGGCAAGCCACGGACGCCTGGCTCTCTTTACTAATTCATGGGCTAGGCTGAACCATGTGGGGTCCTTCCCTCCTGCTCGTGAGTAGCTCCTACAACACGTCCTAACTACTCTGAAAAACTCATCGATATGCTTCCAGTCATGTGAGCGGAATCAGATTAACTGTCGGAGGTGGAAAATACAGCTCCGACAGTTAATCTGATGAATGGGAATCTCTCATGTGACATGAAAATATGTTCTAAAAAATAAATAATAAATAAAAGTAACGGAAAGTAAGTGCTACTTAAAAGTAGCGTGGGCGTCTAAAAACAAGATCCTTTTCACAGCGTTTTTGCCATAAAAACACACACACACACACACACACACACATGCTGCATGACATTGTAAAAACAAGTCAGTTTAATAAGGCCAATAGATATCACACTGGCACTTAGAAGGTTAAAACATCAGAGGTTTTGTTATGGAAATCAACACAATTTTCTGATTTTCTTGACAAAGCTTCCTCATCTTACAGGTAACACACATCAAGGCCCTTTATTTAATAATTACAAGAGAATATCAGTTTCTGATTGAGGTGACAATAACAGAAAATATAGTGTGTGGCTCGTGTGTAAAGTAAACTAAGCGGCACGGGTGCTTGTTAGGATAATATGTCCTACTCATTATCTAGAGTAATAAGTGTATCAAATTCACATAATCATGTCTAATTAGTATCAGTAATTATCTTGTTGGGCCCAGGAATATTAATCTTCAGGTCCCAGAGGGGAGGGAGCAGAATCGCAGCAAGAATGGGAGAGAGAGCGAGGGAATCATGCTGAGGAGCACCGACTAAATTAGCATGCTGAAATCAGAGCGGAGGAGGAGGAGGGGGGGAGGAGGGGAGGGGGAGAGCCTTGGAGTAGGAGAATTGAAAAGAAAATGTGAAACTTTGTTTTCCAAAAACGTGCCGCATAAATTATATAGTTTTTTTTTAAAAAGCTCTGACTTCTATACATTTGCTCTTGGTAAGTGTTTTTTTATTATTATGTGATTTTGGACAGCAGTGCACCACTGCATGTTATTTCCCAGAGCCAACGTTAGTGTTACTGTTTAAAGTTAGAGGCATTTGTAACAGAAAATCAATTTTTCCACTATTCAAAATGTGTTTTAATTCACAGAGTGCAAAGTTTCACTCTGTGATACCTTAAAATAGAGAGGAGAGGGGGGGGGAAGGATTAGATAACTCCAAGGCAACTTCGATTGATATTTAAAATTCAACAATCATGTCTAATTGTCAAATTGGATGCTAATGATTAATGAATTATACATGGCTGTATCCATTAGTCCCCAGAGACCACTCCTGCATAAAGGGGAGGATAATGTAATTACAGTGGAGAAATAATCAGCTTGTGGCATTAAAAGAACACTGTACTCAAAGCTCCAGCCAGGCCCGACTCCTTTACATTTTATAGATTTAACAGTGGCACTACGGTGGACTGACAATGACGAAACATTATGACTGAAACTGAGATTCAAGGGATTAATACTCAATTGGAAATCTCTCACACGGATTTTGGTGTCATAGACAATACAAAATATTAGTAATTAATGATTATTGACAATATAACTGGATTTATTTTGAATTGTGGGTGAACCAAAACCCCAGTTTGAGGCCTCATTCTGTCCAGTCGCTGTTTAAGTCTCTATGAAAAACCATTGCAGCCATTTATGTTGACATTACATGAAATATAAACAGTAAAATAAGCAAATCCGGATGAACAAAGACTGCTTAGTTCTAAATATTAGACTACTGGGATGTTACATTTTTTGCCCAGCTTTATTTGTTTGACAGCTTTCCTCATTAAGCTTAGAATAATAGCATTTCTATAGATTAAACCACCCTTCTGCACAGTCATTAAAAATACTGTGCTATGTACCATAATGATCTACTTATATTATTACATTATAATTTAATTTGTAATGGGGCATTATTATACTGGAATATTGCTATCTGTTAGACTATAATTCTTTTACCACTGCATCTACTTATTAAAAAAATATCACCAAAAAACAAAACAAATTGCTACTTTTCTTCAACACATTCTGACACTGATTCTCTTATAAAGAAAGCACGCTAAACATTTAACTTTTGTTCATTTCCTGCTTAAACTCTTCACAGAAAAAAACCCACTGTGGACTTTATTGTCATGTGTAAAAAGAGATAACAAAAGCCATATAGTTTCTACTGCAGGCGATCCAAGGCTCGGGTGTTAAGTACAGGCGATGGATTAGCGGGGAGCAGCTCTGCCTTGCTTCTCATTTCTCTTTAGGCCGGGCCGTCAGTGGGCTGATGAGCCGTGACGAGGCCTGACCCCTCCGTGGAGTTGTTCCCATTATGTACAAGTAGTGGGATAATGAAGCATTCATGCTAATGTGGGCCGAGCAACACATCATCTGCGGCTGTGTAATCCACCACCACCATCATCATCATGACCAACGCCCAGACGTCCCCCTTCGCCTCTCATACTGCGGCTCCTAATCCAATCACAAGTCACTACAGCATTTGCATTCAGACTTATGCATTTTATACAATGATTTCTTAAACTGTACGCAACAAATTAACATTAAAATATTGATTTTAGCCCTTGTGTATGAAAGTACAGCCTGTATTATCTTTGGAAATAGACATTTTTACGGATGCTTTCTTCTCCATTTCAGCTCCTTTTCAGATTCCATCTGATGACGTCTATTTCTATTGACAAAACAGATCTCGATACGAACAATTAACTCTCTCAGTGGATCTCAGAGGGATCCCCAGCAGCACTTCCGTGTTGCAATAAAGCAACTTTAGAGAAACAACATTCACTTTTAGATAATTAAGCTAAGCACATTTGGAATATGGGAGATGGTTTTCGCTTACCCAACAGGGTTGAGGGATTCAGACTGAAGAGATTGGGAAATATTTCAACGTGCCGAAGTTGTTACTGGCCTGTTAGTTAGGGAGTGTGTGGTTCTTAGTTCTGTAGCACTATATAAGCTGGAGACAAATCATGGCGCAGAGCTGGGAGGGAATGGGCGAAACACTTTTCTCCTTTTCCTCCCTTGTGGTGAGCGCATCTCTCCCTCCCAGAGGATTGATTAAAAGTGACTGGGCCCATTAATACTTTGATACAATGTATCTGTCGCTGGTGACACGGCAGGACGCATGTTAACAGGGAGGATCATATTTAAAATGGTTCCGCTCAGCACCCAGCAAAGGAATTAAACCTGGCCGCTTGGCAAACTCGCGGGCGCGTGCGTTCCCACATTTACTCTCTGTCTTCTCAACCTCTCCTCTTCATCTTCCTATCTCCCCCCATCCACTCTGCCCCTCCTTCTCCCGGTTGCTATCCCTCTTCTCCCAGTGATTATAAAGGTCTTTAGATCTAAGGAATGAATGAATTACCAAAGGCAAAGACAAGGCTTGTGATTTGGACGCTGTGAATGAAAAATTACCCCTTTGTTCCCTTCATCAATTGCATGTCTAATGAAATCAAAATCCCGATCGCATAATCAGAAGAGGGTCCTCCACCCGGAGAGAGACCTGATGTGATTTGTAACCTTTCTTTTCCTAAGTGGAGATTAAGGCAAATCTCTCTCACATTGTTCCCTGATGCAGACATAGATGAAAACTGAAAATGTTGGGAATTCATCATTGATGAGTCTTTTCCAAGAAATGATTATCAGGTGAAAACAACACTTTTGCGTTAACAACAAGAAAGAAAACAACCCAGTTGGTGGTGGGTTTTATTCTCCCCAAAACCTTATCTGGCCTGATTTTCACCGCCCTTCGTCCACTCAGACGACTCTCCTCAACCCTGCACTCAAGGTCAACACTTTGCAGGATGACACAACCTTGATCTCCTGTCCTGCGCTCTGTAAACTCCTACATCTTTCTGCTTGTGACTGATTAACTCATTCAGCTGTGGCAGCACCTTGGCCACATTTGAAAGTAACCTGCCCGGACAGTCCTAACGGTCCCTGGTGGCACATCTTTGGCACTGAACCCACTCTCAGCCAGTTAGCTTTAGCCTGAATGATGGAAACAATGTGCCCATTTCACAGCTGACGAAGGACCCCACCTCCCTTCGGGGATCACTCTGCTAATTAGTATTAATTACTCTTAATCCTAACCCCTAAATCCAATCACGGGCTTCCTCTCTATACGGCTGCCAGACTCTCAGCAGCCTCCAGTGGTACTGCTTGCTGAGAGAAGAGCTCTATTTTTAAGCCTGAAGGTGGAAAAATCCTGGCACGATGCTCAGGACTAAACTGCTTGCTGTCTCTGTGACCACTACAGTACCACAGAGGATGGAGAATAAGTAGGTCAGTGACTTAAAAGACAACGATAAACAACTGTTTCTTAAACATGGTTGCAGCATTTACTTGAACACAACTTGCGATTCCCTGTTCAGTAATATAGAGAAGTAATAGATTTGTCATAGATGCTCATTAAGTCATCAGTGTGTATACTACACGGCAGCTAATTTGCATATATGAAACATACAGAAAGATAATTAACCTGTTGGGAGCCATTTTTGTGATTAATCGCAAACAGAGGGCAATATAAAATTAGTAATGTAATAAAAGCCTAATTGAGTAACCATTACATATTCAAGGTATGATTTATTTCTTCTAAGAGCCTGAAATGTATATATATGATCTCTCTTAACTTAAAAGTGTCCATGCTTTTAAATTTACCAGCATAAGTGAGTGTTATAAATGTGGCACTAGCCTCAATACCATGGCTAAAATTGCAACTTTTATGATTAAGCTGGATCAGTAGATTATATAAATATACAAATCATTTCCCAATAGACTACATTTTGGACACTCCGAAGTCCAAAGGATGAAGTGAAGGTTGTACTATGGCAACAACAAAATAAAAATACTTGATGACTAGAACATGTTTTTTGAGATTTGTCCAAAACCACAATGATGTAAAAAAAGTCATAATAAAATTTTTTTTAAAAAGCTTGCACCACCATATTTGTAGTCTATCTAAGGGTGTTTTCACATGTGCAGTCCTACACTTTGCTCTAGTTTATTTGAGCCCAAAGCTGAGAGAACGGTGCAGGTTTAGATCTAGATGAGCAGAATGCATCAGGTGTGCCAGCTAACTATACCAAAACTGCAAAGTGTGCCTCTCTTGATACATTAACATTAACATTACTAAGCTGTATAAAGTTTTTAAACATAAAATATTAAATCTGAAATCTGCAAAGCTGAGCAAACTATGAGCTCCTCAAATAATTAGACTTTGCTCACATTTGTGCTCTTTGTACAAAAGTGCAGTGTGATGTAAGTGTAGTGGACGCAGAGCAGGGAGGAAGAGGGTGATACCGTCATTCATGTTGTGACACAGCACCCTAAAATTATTAATCCTATCGTATCATAACTGTTTATGTGAAAAAAGAGCAGAAATTCTGCCCATTGGACAAATAATGAAGCAGGGATTCTGACCTGTGTTTCCTATGCCCAGCTGCAAAGTGCTGCGGTCCTTGGTCAGCCCGTTGGTTTTGGGACTAGCAGTGGGGGCGACGGTGGCCACTGCTCTGGGCGGTCGCTTCCCAGGCACCTTAACTGTTGTCCTCAGCAGGTCTATCTCTTTTCCGTGCACGTTCTGCATGTAGTCCTACAGGAAGTAATAAATAAGAGCATGACAATTGTATCAAGCAGCCTTCACCCTACACAAGCTTGTATTTCCAGATATATCCCACAATTTACCTACTTGATTACAGTCTGTGGACCAACAAGAATCCAGGAATTATAGAAGAAAAACAAATTAAAAGACTATTCAATTTCCATCCCCATTAGTCACAACCCATCTTAGACCTTCCACTACGGCTGCGTGATAGTGGGAAAATGATTGTAAAGCCATTATACATCACCTGTGCCCACGCCGTCTCTCCAAATAGCGAGATGGTAGGCTTAATGAATGCAAACTGTCTCATTCTCTTTCAATTTGGTCATTTGATTTGGTTTAAAGCGACTGCCGCCCAAATGTGGGAAGCCAAGGTGAAAATCATTGGGCTCAGCAGAAAAAGATCCAGATAGAGGCGAGCTCGGCCTTTGCCGTCCCCCCACCGGCTCCTCTGCTTTATTACCGTGTCATAAAGCACTCATTTCTTTCCCAAGCCTCCTCGCTAATTACCCAGTGAGCGCTCTCATTTCATTTTATTGCTGGAATTAACAGCCAGATCGAAGCGTGCAAAGCTATTAAGATGTGTGATTAAGCCACATTCAATTAGTTTCTACAAACAATTTAATTGATGTAGCAGATAGAATTAACAGAAGGTGATTGTGTGGATGGCTTGGCTGACTGCGAAATTAAAGGTTCCCCTCTTTCACTCTCAGGCTGCCTCCCTCCCTCGCGCCTTTCCTCAATCTCTCTCTTCCCCCCTTTTTTCCCCTCCTTTTCTTACTCCTTCTCTGCTCCACTGCTCAAAATGAGCTTGAGCTAATGTAACTGTCAGCCTTATTTCACCTCCCTCTGTAAGTCAACAGATTCATAGATTCATAGATTGCCCCGATGACCTGTAATAGCTGTAATGATCAAGAGATAGCCTGTTCAGTCAATTACATACATCACTTTAGCCTGGCACCGCTCTACTAATAACTGCTTGTAAATTAAACCACTAACACAATGTCAGAGTAAAAAAGACCACACACAGGGTTCATGTCTAACCACTGGGCCCATTTTCAAAGTTTGAGTTGTCTCATTAGAGACAAGATGCTGAAAATATCGCTCATTTCATGTGGCCGAATGATCTAGACATGCCGAACGCAAGGCTGGAAGAATCAGAGAGTGATGGAGGGAATCCGAGGGCAGAGACGGGCATTTCTGAGTGGAGCACCGGGCTCTTCAGCTGTCTGCTGCCAGCCAGCCGAGTGTTTAAGAGGTATTAGCAGCCCAGCGGGACTCTGACAAAGATGGATGTGGGAGGCTGGTCAGGCTCTGCTGCCATGCGGTGAGAACCATTATAAATACAAGCCAGCGTGAGGCCTGGGCGCGGCAGGCACGCAGCAGCACAGCCATGTCTCCATTAGCAGACACCGTGGATTGGCACCACAGGGTGGGCAGAGATGACCACTAGGACACCCCGTTTTTTAATACTAAGCTCAAAGTCCCAGGGTTTGCTAATATGGCCGTTACGTTACACACAGCAATAAGTCTCTGTTGACATCGTGTGCATATGTGGTTGCAATCCAGTTTCCTACAGCAATGGTGGCAAATGTAATCGCATCAAGAGAATCGTGCTCAGCGGTTACAAAAGTCCTGCATTAAAAAAAATCCAGCAGCACCCACGAGTACAAACAGTGGTGTAACAAACCCATAAAGCCGAGTGGAAAAGAAATAGCAAAGGAAGGAGCAAAAGTCTGTGTGTGGAGGTGGGGGGGACTCACATGTAAACTGGGGTGGTAAGTGAGGACGCCATTATCACACAGTGTGACATATTTCTTTTTCCACTCCTTGTTGAGGGATTTGCCACTTCGCTTCAGAAGGATTCCCTGTAAGAGACAAGCCATCACGGTGAGCATATGCTCCTCTCAGAGCAGCGCGGTCGATGATATGAGCCATTATGGATGTTAAATACCATAAAACAGTGCTGTTATTGTTATTACAGATTTGTTATTGCGCTTTCATGGAGAATTTTCTTGGAGGTACACCATAAAGCAAACAAACATCATATTAAATGACAATTATGAAACAGTATGGAAGTAATTACATTAAAAACAGTTTGGCAATTACCTAACAATTGCAATTAATCTCTTTCTGTTATAGCTCGGCGGCTGACAGGTTTAATGAAATGCTGCTTTTGCTTCTGCGCCCTTTTGAACCTACAAAGTTGGACAAGTTCCTCTGCTATAGGGACCATTCAGAAACAGAGACAATCCAATTTGCCAGACCTCCTCCCTGCATTCATGCACATAACATGCTGAACTCTGGAAGACCCCTCAATCCTGGGATTAGAGAGTGTGATCTACCCTCTTCAAAGCCCACTCATCTCTTATTCTATTCAACTTTATCTTCTGGGGCCTTTTAAGGCCTCACAAGGTTTCCTTATCTGTTTAGTAAATCCACTAGTAAACAATAGAGTTCCACTGCTGGAGGTGACCAAAGGCTGCTGAGTGCAAGGGCCAGGAGGCTCTCTCTGAGGTTAAATAGTGAGGAGGGGCCTGCTTAATTAGGGGATTAAGTCGGGGCAATGTTTGTGCTTTTACAGCCCGGCCCTGTGTGTGTGTGTGTGTGTGTGTGTGTGTGTGTGTGTGTGTGTGTGTGTGTGTGTGTGTGTGTGTGTGTGTGTGTGTGTGTGTGTGTGTGTGTGAGAGAGCTGAAAAAAGGGGGGTCAAAGGGGTAGTGTTTTGCTAGTAAGGACCATCCCGCAGGCTTTAATCCTGATTAACACATCAGGAAGAGCTGACCCTCGGTGACCTGGGCACCAGGCTGTTTGCCGACAATCATCTTAATCCAGACCCTGATTCATCTGCCACGACCCTCCACCCCCCACAAATGAATCCTGACTGTCCTGACAACTGGGCTGTACGCTGGTGCTCATAAGTACAGGCTTCATATCCTATCAACAAATCTGCATCCGAAATAATTGAATTTTACTTTACAGAGTAGAAATAACATTTTTATAATGAAAAAAAGAAAATCCAAATGTAAGCTTTGAAAAATGAGGGAGCAGGCCGGCTCTGTCAGATCCCGTACCACTGGGTACAGCCTGTTGTTTATTAAGATGAAGTATTGCTGAATTACTTGTACTGGAATACATTTAAGAACCCATAAGTTTTCAGACAAGATGAATAAAAAATGAGAACAATATTTTGAAACCATTTAAAGTTTTGATGGAAAATGAGGACAGGGAAAACACAGGCCATTAAATTAGAATTTAAACTATATATATTTTTTAATATTCAAAAGCCACTGTTAACCCTTTTGTAACTATTCATACTTGAAGAGGATTTTTTGTCCAGGAAGAAACTTGTGTCCTTTTGATCGATTAGTTGCTGACTGCCCGGGCTCTCTCTCAATATGGTCAATAAAAGAACTGTAAACACTTTTTAAACGTGTCTTTAATCATACAAAGTAAATGATGCAGTCAGAGGGCCTCTAGCAACTTTATAATGCATGTTTTACAAGCAAATATGTTCCTCATCTTGTGGCCTTACTGAACCATACACAAATCTATACACGCAATCAGTGTGGAGCTTCAAATTATTCATCAGAGCCGTGAAGCAGATCGATAAAGATGCTAAGGCAATTATGCGAAAATCTACGCATGCACACTAATTCTTCTGTTATTTTATGTGAACAGTTGCCCATTACGACTGTGATAAATATCATCATAGATCAGGTCACTTTCAATAACTGGAAGCCTGACATACGATTTAATTGAATTAATCATCGGGGCTCTGTCTCAGATTAGAAAATGGGATAGTGTGACATCACGAGGAGAGGTGCGGAGTCCAGCGCTTCCCCTCGACACTGACGCACACATGAGGGTGCGCGCGCGCACACAAAAGGATGAGTGTGTCAAGCTTGTGCGAAACAAGGAAACGGGCCAGTTGTCAGACGCGCTCTCTGTGTCCACACAATTGTGATATCTACACAGAGGAGATAGTGTCTTTCTCTCCTTTTGTCAGATTACCAGGAGGAAAGCTGCAAACTGCCACTGTGGCTGACTGATAGGCCGGCCCTTTGTGACACACCAGGAGAAGGGAAAAAAGTGTGTGTGCTGGTGTGTGGGGGGTGAAGAGCTGCTGACGGCTCCTCAGCAGTGAGTGCATTGTTATCCTCACTCACTATTTTTATAGATAGAAAGTGCGTGTGTGTGTGTGTGTGTGTGTGTGTGGGGGGGGGGGGGGGCATGCAATGTGTAATTTGGCCTGATGGTGTGAGGGTGAGGGGTGGGGGCGCGGGGAGTAGTGGTAATTAAGCTCGCATTGATGCTTTGATCTCCTTGATTGTGCATTTCACTGGCCTGGAGATCAGCTAGTCAGTCCCCCTCCACATGCCTCCCCCACCACCACCACACACACACACACACACACACACACACACAAAAACACTCCATCTGTCCCTCCACATCTGTATGTGAACTGCATCCCTACCCATCCAAAAGAAGGAGTGTTTTTTTTTCTTTAGATAAAGCATCGGTTCTGATCTTGCCAAAAGTGGCTGCGATACTCAGGGAAATTGGCTGCGCACTTTAGAAAGGAGGTCCCACTAATGCACGGGCTAAGACTGAAAGAGTTTACACTAAAGATTGCTCTGAGGGGGATTTCGTTTAATCTGTGAAAATCAAACTCCTGATCACCTGTGGACTAATGAGCGTCTGCAGGGAATTACACAGATCTACAAAAACGCAGCCACTTCGCTGAGACCTAAATTACATCTTTGTAGAACAGCCATCATGAAGTATTAAACATTTTTAAAGGAGTTTTTAGCTGTTCTCAAGCTGCTGTTCTCAGACTCATAATTTGAACTCGTATTGCTGAATAAAAAAATAAATAAAAAGCCTTATCCATTACACAAACAACTATCGTTGCCCACGGAGTGATCACCTCATAGCCAACTATTTCTACTTTAAACACAAAGGAACGTTTTTGATTAAGAAAGCATCACCCTGCCATTATTTCAGCTAGACCCAAAGCCTTGGCAATTTTCTCCCACAGGGAACGAGGAGGTCTGGCAAAACATTTTCGAAAGAAAGGACAGTGTCCTCTATCAGCTGCAGGTAAAGATGATAATACAGGAATGCTGACCTATTTTCAAAAGCCCTCATATAATCAGGAGTGATTACTAATGAATGTACCATTTACTCCTCCTTACAGTCGGACCTTTAGAAAGGATTTAGAAAACGCTTTATTCGGTGGTTTGCTGCTGTGCATCTGTTCCATTCACTGCAGCGTGTGACTAAAACAAATATAATATAGGGAAACAATAAAGAAACACAGGTACAAAAAAAAATCAATAAATAATGACAAGATTTTTTAAAACAAACCAATATTAGACTAATATTCCAGCAGTGTTTGTGTAATAATCATTACCATTAAAGCTGTAGCATTTTTACCATGGCTCAAAAAAATCAAATAAAATGCCTATTGGGACAATATATAGATATGAATGAATGAACTAAATATTAGTTCAGCACAATCAGGAGGAGTCAGTGGTTCAACTACAAGATGAGACTGACCCTAAATAATGTTCTGAGATCCCGTAAATATTTGTTTAGTAGCCACAGTCAAAACAAGATATATCCTTTAAGGAACAGCTGAGGAAAAACACAAAAATCTTTATTATCCACTAACAAGCCTTAAACTGTGACTGGAAAATTGCAGTACACAAAGTTGGATGTTTTTTTTAAATATAATCTATAAATTTATAGTTGCTGCTCAGAAAAATCACACATCAAATATTAATGTTGATTTCTTTTTTTCCTGACAGATCGTGTCATTTTCTGAGAACAAAATGACCCAACAATGGTCAAAGGTAACCAAACTCATCAGTTCTCCAGGGTTTAAAATTTCCGCCTTAGGTTTTTGGAAGTGTACACTTTGATAGGTGTGTGTGTGTGTGTGTGTGTGTGTTTTCCATATCATAGTGGTAGTGGTGCCTGCTTGTAAAGCATTTATTACATTGGGTTGTGCTGCCATCTAGTGGATTTTGTAGCATACGGCTTTTCTCCAAAATCACTGAATATAAAATTACTTTAAACCTCTACTCAGACCAAAGAAGCCATACTTACCACAGGAACTGTGGGAAATGTAGTTAAAAAGGGTTAGTAAGACTGCTTACCTGTTTGATAGGTATGGCCCTTCCACTGCCTATGCTGTCTGTTTTACTGTCAACGCTCTTTGCTTGTTCATTGGCTTTCCGTGACTGCAAGGAAACAAGAAAGTCAGTCAGACACCGAAGCGACGCACAGAGCACGAGATGGGAGCCGTGGGGGTATGAGGAGAATTTGGGTGGGGTCGTGCGTGTTGGGGCGTGTGTGCGTGAGGGCAAGAGACTGGGGGTCAGAGGGTGTTTGGAACATTTGCTGTAAACTAAGCGTTGCAAAATAAAAAATAGTCTCAAAAGAAGCCTCAAATTAACAGACAAGCAGACCAGCGGAACAAACAGCATTAACACCGACGTGCAAGTCAAAAAAAAAAGAAAATAAGAAATTTAAAGAAAAATAGAGACCAAACCAAGACCACACTGGACACATCTCAACACAGAGGAGACCAGAGACGACCACACATTGAGTCATGACTCAGCCCTGAAACCCTTTGGTAGATCCTTCCCTCTGTCTGAGACCCAGAGCGGGCCCTTAGTGGACCTGCAGACCACCTGCTGCTGTACCCACTGCAGCATCAGCTGTGCCTTTCACATAGTCAAATAATAAGTGCTTGTATAGCACGATCAATATGTTAAACGTCATAACAGGTTAGAAAGGAAAGAAAGGAGAGTGGTTATTTTTCTTTCTCTCTTTTTAAAAAAAAAAAAAAAAAGGCTTTGGTAGTATTTCTTCCTCCAGCCTGCAAAACCTAGAAGGACACAAAATCAATCTGCCAAAGTCAGACAATTTAAGTGTAAGAGAAGTTAAAATACATCAGCATTAAAACTCCCGGGAATGCCTGTGGAGAGGGGGGGGGGAACCCAGTGGTACAGCGACTGAAACTTGACATGAAACAGTTTAATCATAACCTTCCCACCCCAACACAAATAAAGAGATGAGGTACAGGTAGGGACAGACATGAGTGTGTATGGTCTCACTCAGAACATGAGAGATGTCCAGTCACCAATGGAAAAGAGGTAGTCTGAGTTCAAGTAAACCAACTCTGGCGTTTATATTTTTTTCCAACATTTTATTTTTTTTTATGATGACTTGTTTAGCTTCTATACAGACACCATACAAAGCAAGTCACAAAGTCACTTCAAAATATTCAACAGATTGAGCCAAACATTGCAGTTCCCACAAAATATAGGATGGACAGTTATTTCATATATTCCTTATATGTATGTACTTTTTATAGAGTACCATTGTAAATAAAATACAATACAAGATATACAGCAGTCTATATTTTTGTCAATCCATTCATGATAGAAAAGCGATTATGCAAGAGTTCATAATCTCTGTACCAAACCTAAACCGAGGAAAATGAAAATAAATTAAAAAATAAATTAAAATTGAATCTGCAAAAAAAAAAAAAAAAAAAAAAAAAAAAACCCCAACCCAATAAATTAAAAATAAATAAAAGGAAAATAACTGTTAAGTTTAACTACATTCATACAAGTCGGTGCAACCCAGTTTCATTTGTTTTTCGTATATTATGCCTCTGTATTACCTCAACACCCTGACGATCTACACTAGTTTTTATGAAGGCCTTCATAAAATTTACCCCAAACTGCTTTAATCTAAAATACCTCTGCGCTAATACCTTTAGATCACATTTTCAACATCCATTCAGTACTTCAAAACGTCCTGGAAAAGGAGAGCGAGTCAAATAAAAACAGACCAAATGAATCGAGGAAAATCTAAAAGGAAAAAAACAACAACAACAAACAAACAAAAAAAGAACAACAACTTGGCACCTCTAGTCCTTGAGTCCTCATTTATGGCAAAAGGCAGCGTGATGTCATGTAAGGAAAAGGTTGTGTCCTTTAGGTGGCTGGGTAACAGTTCCAAAAGTGACTCGACTGTACAGCATGTTTTTTGTTTTTTTGTGTGGCGTGTCTGAATGAGAGCACGGGGTAGTGAGTAGAGGGTGGGGCAGGGCAAAAAAGGGGGTGGATGGGGCATTTCCACAAGAGTCCCTACAGTTTGTCTCATGCTGTGATATTAGACGGTCTACTCTGAGTGCGCTCAAACACTTGAGTGGACTCGACTTTAGGTTGCATTTGACGCAAAGTCCTACGTTTTCCACACGTTCTACGCATTACCCGAAATGCAATAGGGCACTGAGGGTAAAGCAGCAACAAGCTGAAAGTCCTCAACCAATAATTTCCTCTCTATCAGGACTGGCAAAGCAGGGGGACTCTTTTTTTTTTTTTCTTTCTTTTTTTAACCATCATGCTCTTCTAATTCGGAAGGAGTTGGAAAGCCCTTTTTGTTGAAGAAAGGTTGGAAACAGAAGCACAAATCTGCAAATATTAAAAAACAGTGTCAAATGAATATTGTTTGTGTTGTTGTTGGAGTTTTGTTTCACACGAGAAACAAGTTCAGGGACTGAAATACAGAATGGAGAAACACTGAATGGCGGACATTAATAAATGGGTCGAATGAATGATGGAATTAAGTATAAAAATGCTGTAATATTCATTTATATTCCTCAATAGTGTGCTTTTCAACACAAAAAGGGGACAGACAACCTGAAGACCTCAGGAAACCACAGACAGACTACAAAACACATTGTTTAGTTATTGACTATGGAAGCACTAGGAAAGAATAACGTGTACTGTGCTGACACCTAGTGGCCAATGACAGTTATGGTGGAAACTGGCTTGAAATGATTGTGGTTTGGTGATTTGTGAGGGTGGTGAAAAGACGGAGTGATAAGATCTTCTGATGTAAAGCTTTGAGTTTTATTTACTTACTTTAAAAAAAATCTAAATGTATTAATGCAAAGCACTGATCTATTTCAAGGGGCTTTTTCTTTTTACGTAAACCATATCTGGTATATTTGGAGCAGTATTATCTAAGTAAACTGCACAATGCAAAGGATTTTTCTTCATTTTTAAGAGTCCCAATGCCAGTGCCATGATTGTTACATGTGTTACTATTATCTCAGATTTATAACAGGACCGGACCTCGTATGTAGTGACTAAAGAGAGTCTATTGTTGATCTGCCAGAGCTCGTCTATCGATGACATTAAGGCATTTTTCTGGAGACCTTCTCTTGAGGCCTTCTGAGATCTGCTTTACAATCTACTCACCTACTTTCGAGATTGTGCCTGGCAACCTGCGATCTACCAGCAGAACTTTTTGTGAACTTGTAACACAGATACCAATTTCTTTTTTAAGACGTGCAAAGCTAGGAAAGGAACATCCTCGGCATTGTTGTGTTGATGAAATATTTTCTCTTTCTGCTGTTTTTCGTAAAATGGCAAGGAGGTTTTTGCAAAGCAAGTCTTCCTCTCCTGAGCCCATTGCTCTCTTCGAGTGTCACTGAAGAAATGTCGACATCGCCCAGTCAACTTTCCGTCCCTTCCTCCTCCTCCTCCTCCCTCCCCCTCCCTCCTCCCTCCCTCGGCTCGCTGCTCCTCAGAAGGTCATGAGCTGAAACTCCCGCTCGGCTTGCCACTCTGGCACCCACACTGGGTAGGTGGCGTGCTTCGGCATCTCCATGATGCGGACTGGGAGAGGCTCATTTCTCTGGTGGACATGGTTAGTCACTACCTAGCGGGGGGGAAGGGAGACAACAAGGGGAGCTAGCACACAGCCTGTACTGCTCGGTGGCCACAAAACCTGCGGCTCCCCAGCAGCTGGGGCAACAAGATGAAGGCGGTAGGACAAATAGAGGAGGGGAAGGGATAGATCGGGGAGGGTTAGAGAAGGAGTTGGTTAGAAAGAGAGGAGAGAGGAAATAGGAATGAGATGGGAAACAGGTGACAGCAAGAGGTGAGAGGGAGGTAGATTGGTGAAAGAAAGGGGATATGACTGGGAGGGAGAGGGAAAGGGGTAATCTCACATAGCCTGATCTGTCTCATAAAGCTCAAAAAGTTCTGCAGAGAAAAAATTTAAAACTTGGATACAAAGATGGCATGTGAATGAGACACTGGTTTCGCAGGGGAATTTGTTTTTCCCCAACCAGGGAACTTTAGAGAATAGTTTGTACTGATTTTAAAGCTTGCTGATTTGTACTTTTTTTGCAGACCTCCCTGAGCTTAAGGAGGCCCAGGTCCGGCTAAGCGAGTTTAGGAAAGGCTTAGCAGCAAAGAAGAAGGCTGGGAAGAGAAAAGGGGGAGAAGGGGAACAGGCTGGGTAGAAAAACATGGCAGAGGCTACAAGTAAAAGACAAGCTTAGGACAGCTAAGGAAATTAGAGTGGTTAGTGCACATATACGCTATCGGTTAGGGCAAAGGGCAAATGTGACAGGACATGGGGTAAAGAGCAGGCAGACAGGGGTGTCGGGATACTGGTGTGGTAGTTAATCTTAGCGATCGAAATCAAATGTAAAATGGGGACTCAGCAAGTTGATTAGTGGCCAGTTAGAGCACTTTCTGTCTGAAGCAGGGGTGCTAAGGGTGCCAGCATGCATTATTAGCAGCGTGTAAACGGGCCACAGGTTGGCTGGGATTTTAAAGTTTAGCTTGATCGGGGCAGGAGAAGTGGCATTGGCGGTTTTGTCGCTGCCGTCTCTCCCCCAAAAGGGAAGTCACTGCAAAGAAAGGATCTAGCAAAAATAAGAGGGGTAGGGGGAGGGAGGTCAAAGATTTAGACAGCGCAGAGGGCCCAGTTTGTTATGGGTGAGATGAGGAACTTAATTCATGTGCACTCACTACATCCAATTAGAAAAGAAAAAGGACATGAAAAGAGTTAATGTTTTTCTTCCACAGTGTTTATCTTTGATATTTGCTTTAAGGTTTCATTTTATTTCTTTATTTTTTTTATTTTTTGGTGCATTTCAGGGATTTAATGAGATTTATTTTGTCTTTTTCTCCTTTGCCCATTGTGCTGTGTGAACAAGACACTGTCTTTGCCTGCATTGAAGGCAGGAGAGGTGGCTTTTTTTATGCATTTTGAGCTACCTGTCTCCCTCTGGTGGAAAAAGTGCGCTCGGCAACATGCCTCCTAGTAGTGTGAGTGGGTGTTGCTTTGCATCAGCTGTCGCATACTTACTGTGAAAATGTTGGAGCGGCGCTTTGACTGCTTGCGGATGGGCGTGGGCGTGTTGGAGGCAGCGATGGTCTCAATGCGCATCTCCCGCTGACTTATGCTGGGGGTGGAGGGAACGGAGGAGGAGTAGTCGCTGAATGCACCCCCACCATTGGCCGCCTGGGGAGCGAGAGGGATTAACACGAACCGACAGAATCAGAGGAAAAGTGGGAGGAAAGAAGAGGAGAGAGGATAGTAAAAAGAAAAAAGGAAAAGAAAAAACAACAACAGGGGAGACAGAACCAGGTCAATTTAGGAAAAATATGATGTGGACAAAATTACCCACTCACTAACAATACAACCAATCACCATGAGAAGAATTACATAAACTGGAGATTTTTTACATATTCACGTGGAGGATTTAAGTGTGGGCTGTGAATATCTGGATCTTACCTGGTTAATGTGAACAGAGGGGATCGATGCAGCGGGGACTGATGAGTGGCTGGGAGAGTTTGGGAGTGATTTGCATGGACCAATAGAGAGCTGCTGCTTTTTCCTCATGGCCACAACCTTCTGGGCAACTGGAGGCAAACACACAGCAAGATACGGTCAACTAGTCCGGTCAGCCAACCTTGGGAGAGTTTTTAGGGATTTAGTGGGTTACACTTTGAGAATGTGAAACCCAGGATCACGTGTGATGATGCAGAGTAGCTCGGTTGCTGAGCAACAGTGGGAAACCTCAACGAATTCCTAGACAGAGAATTCCCGTTCTTCAACTTCAGGTTTAACAGGTGGTCTCTGCGACAGTCCAGAATAAATATGCCATTTAAGCCAAAAAATATAATGTTCATGGGAGTAAAAACAGAAATAAAATGAATTTTTATTATGTTTAACATTTATGGAGTTTAGGTTTTAGTAAAACACTTTAAGTTTTAGGGACATAACAGAACCAAAAGCCTCTTTCTGGACCCATAGCGCTCCCTTTTGAGCTTTTGTGTCAGCTGTTTCTGACACAAAAGTTTTTGTTTTAGTTCAGTGGTTTTAGTTCAGATGTCTGTTATGGTCACTGAACAAAACTGAGTGCCATCGAGGGAATGCGTCGGCTGATAGGTTGGTTACAATATTTACAACCAATCAGCACACGTCAGCGGCATCCTTGTGTTTTACAGACAAAAACTGACAAATAAAACTGACTGTTTTTATTTCGATTCAGACATCAAATCAAACACAAAAATATTATATTTATTAAAATTGAAGAACACTTTGGGGTTTTAGCTCAGTTCACTCACTATGAATCTCCTGAGACTCGAGCTCTTGTCTGAGATGCTTTTTTAAATTTCTCCCAGTTATTTAAGTAGTTGGACCTGATAAGTACAAAAACCAACTTCCTCTTTGAACAGGAAGCTGTTACTTCATTATAGATCCTCTTGTTATTAAACAAAAAAAAAAAGAGTATGTCCTCATATTGGCACAATGGGTATCTTTTACAGCATAACACAATAAAGTCATTGCTCAACAAAGTGCGAAAGTAAAAGGTGCAGAAAAGACTAGATCTAATCTCCCAATATGAGTGCACAGGGTCTAAAAGAGATTCAGGAGTGCCCAAATAGACTGTCCAAAACAGTACAATAAGATTAACAGGAATTGGCTCTGGCAAGCTACCAGTCTTAGACATGACTGTAAGAATGTGTTTCAGGTATAAACCAGCTACAGAATTATAAAAAGTTAGAGAAACAGTTCCACTTTGGGATATGCTAGTAGCAGACATAATTTTCTATTAGTTATAGTAAATAGCAGATTGATGCGTTTACTTGCATAGCTTTCTTTCAAAAGCTATTAAAGGTCGCATGTATGTAAAATTCTCCACTCTTTCTTGACAGCATTAGAGCAAGAGATAGAAGAAAAACTACATCAGGCATCTCACCTTGTGACTGCTGTAGATTTGGACTACAGCATCACAACATTCAGTCTTAATGCAATTCAAATGCCAAAAAAAGTCTTTGTAGAGCGCTAAAAGCAATGAAAGAAAACTAGCACTCCCAACTACGCACATTATCTAGACCTCCTCGGGCCATTTGTTTTCCAGGCAGGTAATAAGGAACATACTGCTTATGCATGTCTCCTGGGACAATAAGGTTACCAAGAAAAGTAATCATACAAAATGACTTGCTTTAATTTTTTTCTGTCATTCATGGAGCTCTATAGTGTGATGTTAGCCAAATGGAACTATTGTGTCACAGCCTGATTGGCTATGCTGGTGGTGGCGTAAACCGTTAATTTGCTGCACACGCGACTGGGTTGAGCGCGAGGCATCGAAGGAGGGAGGTGATGTTCGGGGCTGCGTGACGTGAATTAGCATTGAGGGAAGGGGAGATGATCTGAAGTCGTGCTGACAGCTGGGACCATAACGCCCGGCTGCCTGCTGCAGCATGGCAAATACAGAAAGAGGGTGCGAGTGATACTGGGCGACTTCTCCAGACAGCTTTTAATTATTTCAAATTGAGCTTCAGGAAGCAATTAAGGCAGGGGGGGGGAAGACAACGTGCCTGCGCATCAACAGTCAGTTAAATGCAAAGTGAACACAGCGTTACATATTCAGATGTTTTCTGAAGGGATGACAGCCTTTCAAAGGAGCTGCCGCCCGAGGGGAAAATGTGCCAGAGTTGAAGCAGCCGAGTTTCCAAATAACAGTTTCATGACTTCAATTATGGATTCAGGGAAAAACTCAAGAGTTTCCAGAAAGTTGAAAAAGAGACAATATACAAGATGGTGCTTTTCCGCCATTTATGCCGAACTGAATGAAGTCCACATTTACATGCGAGCCTTGATCATGAATCTAACTTCCACAATGACTAATTGCAGTACTGACAATCATATGTTACTGAATGTGAAATATTATAGTACTTTGCATGTAGCCTGAGGTAAAGAGAAACAGAGAAACAACTGTCATTATGGAAATTTCGACACAAATTCTTCTCGTCTTTACAAAGTTACACGGGAAAGCAAGGAAAATGTTGATCCAAGTTTATTGAGTTGATCCAACATTTTCCCATGTGAGGGAGCGGCATCACACAGTGGAGGCTGTGCATCAGGGGGAAACTGGCTGACATTGGCAGACTGGCAGCTGGACCTTCCAGGCTATAAAAATGTGCTTATTCCCTCAAACCTCCTGTTCCCTTCATTTTTTTTGCACCTTTCAGCACCTCCACAGCAAACAGGACACTAATAACTAACACTAATAATGCCGACTTGTGAGTTTCAGCTTTATTAAGTTACATTGGTTTTGAGAAAAACTCTTCTGTGAATGCCCTCCCTGCCAGTTTGAGCCAGTTCCAGAGGGTGTAATATAAGGGTTACACTAATTACTAGGCTCATAGTTTTGCAAATACAAGTTATACCAAATTGGACCGTGTTTCCTAAAATTGGAAGGAGGTGACAAGATTGCATATCTTAGTCGGATTCACACAAAATCCGGTATTTGAAAAACTGCAATTTAAATGTTTCTTCAAGAAACTGTCAAGAAATCCTAAGTGGAAGTCTGAGAGTGGAATTGAAATGAGGCTAATTTAAATGTTTTGCCTGCAATGGAACCTGGGAATAAGGCAATTTAGATGAAGGTCATTACAAACAGCAAAAATGTAAAATGCCTATCCAAAGTTTGCAACATTGTTCCTAAGCATATATCCTTACATTTGAAGAACTAGTTTATTCTAAAATTAGCAAATGCTGACAAGTGTTTGCTCTTTCGACTGACTGAAGCGTTGCAGGATAAACAACCTACTAAGTATATCGAACTAAAAGTGGGCTGTAAAATAAAACGTCATTACATTCAAGCTACGCTTTACACCTTCCTGTTTAACCTATCTGCACTTTTAAAACACCCCCTCTCACCGTCCTGGAAGACTCTCTCCACATTCAGGCCGTAGGTGGAGCAGGTCTCGTAGTACGTGCAGCGCTTCAGGTCATTTGACAACTTTCTGGCCCGTGAGTCATCAATCACTCTGGGGTTGGCAGCACTGATTGCATCTAGCAGAAGAGAGCAATAAAAAAAAAAAGATGTGGATCAAACATTTAATTCCATGAATGAAGCTGGCAATACCCAGTGTCAACAGCTTTCACCAAAAACCCCCACAGAGAAGTCCCGAATATATACTCGGAATCTGAAAGACGCCTACATATTTCCATATTTCCAAAACTGATGGGTACTGATGTGCAACAGCGTGCTTTGCTGGTGTGTTTTAATGATGTGTGGACAGCAACAGAGGTCCGTTTTGCACAAAAACAAATCGGCACTCAAACCACAAAAACTGTTTTGGTCTTCTCCTGACTTTTGTTGACATTAAGATATAAATTCAATATACCTCACTTATTAAAGAATAGCATATAACAGCTATAGTTTCATTATGTAAGAGGCAATAAAGAACATTTGTATATACATATCAGATGCAGGGCAAGCACCTTGTGTTCCAACGAGGACCATGGGGACCTCTGCTGTGTTCCTGTAGCTGGAAAGGCGCAAGAAGTAATTGTAGACCGTCTGGAAACTGATCTCATCCTCCAGGCTGAAAACGAAAACCACTGCATCCACCCAGGCAGCAAACTGAGGGCAGAGCAGAGGTAATGTGTTAAAGAAAAAAGCTACCACAAGAACATTTGCACAAATTAACGTTTGCATTATTATCGCTGATGCACTGACCACAAAAATATACTATTTTTTTTATTTTAAAAGGGATAATGGGAGACAGGGATGGAAACCATTATTTGTTTTAGCTTTTATGAATACATTTTACCTTTTAATAGGTTGCAGCACTTTTACTGTTATTGTACTTCATGTATATCTACACAAGGGGGCAGTGTAGCAACAATCTTAGGACACTGAAACATGTTTTTAGGCAAGATACCAGACCAAGGTGAACAGACTGAATGAATAATGATTACTACTGAATGCGTATCTGCTTTCTTTATCCCCACAGCTACCATAATACAGGAAAATGTGTATTTTCTGTGTCATCTCTATATATGTCAGAATTTCTGGATAGTTTATGATCCAACAGGGAGCAGAGCGAATCAATCTGATTCAACATCCACAGCAGGAAATAGGCTAAGCTGACTCCACAGTACTAGTAACGGTGACAATCAAGTGACAAACTATTCTCCTGTAATGCCCTCTTCTTTATTCAGCTTTTACGTTTGCCCAGACCCCCACAGGGACTGAATGGCAAATCGAGCTTCCAAACCACAACTGTGCTCAGCCTCCTGCGAGTGGGAACATAATGGAGGCCTTTAATTATGCCAGTAATTATACAGGCAGCTGACAACTGAGCTGCACTCATTTCTATTCCCTAATCTCGCCGAGCGTAATGCAAGCGTAAATCGGAGCTTTGCCAAGCCAGGCATCACTAGCCGCTAAAACAACTGCAGGGTAAATACACCGGAAACACTGAACCCTGTGAATGAAGCCACAAGCAAGTTTGTCTATATTCTCCGGGGCTGGTGGTTTTGATACTTGGGCCTTTAATTGAATCCGATTATTACATTTGAATCTTTTTAAATCCCTCATCAAATCTATGTAAGCTTAGCAACAGAAAATATTAATAACATTGCAGTTAGAAGAAAGACTCACGTGAGAGTTTATTTACTTTAAGGGTGCAAAGTAACTGAGTACATATTACTCAGTGTATAAAAAGATGTTGTGACTAGCCAACTTGGGGCCAATAAGTATAACCTGTGAACATAAAAAGTCAATTAATTTGTTTCTGATCACCAGGCAAATGGGTCCTGTTTCATATAAAGCCTTCTACCTGCTAAATGTGCCCCTGTGTGTTTGTTGCTAACACTGCTCAACTGGTGTTTAGTGCTGGGCTGTTTAGTATACACTGGGCTTATCACAGATTCTGCTTAAAACAGCTGCCTGCTGCAGCTGGAAACCATGCTGGTGAGAATGGGAAGAGTGAATCCTAATGTCTAAGAAGTGGGCAGTAGAACCAACGTTAAATCTGTGAGTTTGTAATTATGGGTGACCACAAAGCATGTATTAACTTTGTAACGCCAAGTGTATCACATCTGACACGTGTTTTTTAGACCTTTACATCAGTGTGATTTTTTTCTAACCCTAACCCCTTTTATATGTTGTTATTGGTTTAAGACAGGAGTGTCAAACAGAAATCTGGGGGCCAGAATCAGCCCAGTGAACACTTCAATCCCGTCCATTAGATGACTTTTGGAAGATGTTAAGTACATATGAAGTACAAATGTTAAGGAGGACATAAAGTTTGGACTTTTTATTATTCTGTTGTATTATTATTATTTAAAAATTAGTTAGATGGGTTAGCCAGAAGTTGGCCATCTCTGTGTGCAAATGTGGCATATCAGGGCACTTTAAGAAAGTCATCAAATTTCAAGCTAAAAAAATGACCTTTATGGTATTTTTACTGCTGTCAAATGGAAAAAAAACATAAATAAGGGTTAACTTTACTTTTTTTCTTATCTCACTAAAATTTAAGGAATCTATATTTGTTCTTTGTCCATGTCATCAAACACTATGTTTCAAGCTTGTGTTGCTGGAAGCCCGACTTTGTACAGTAAGGAGTGTGACGACCCCTGCCCCTTGTTTTCCCAACCCTTCCTTCATGTGTTCGAGAGCTTACGGCCGCTAGGCGACAAAAAGGTACCGTAGATGTCGTCACATTCCTCTGTGACCTCATGAAGAAGTCATCAGTTCAGATAAGTTTATAAGTAAAGCTCCGCCAGCTTTGAATGAGTCAAGCTCTTTGGACGTGTTCATTGGCCGGACATTACGTCATGAAACAACAGTTTTTCAGTTACAAAAACAGGTGTCCCATGAGTGCCAATTAGCCAATCACTGACATGGGCTGTAGTCAAGCTTTGTGCCACAACAGCGATATTAAATTTAAACGGCCAGTGCATGTTTGTTGTTGGCACCCCTGAGGCACAGCAGTTAAACGAAGGAACAGGCTAAACTCACGGTTTATGCAGCTGTATAACAGTGTGGTGCCATTAGCATGCATCAAGGTGGACTTGAAATTAGGTTACATTCATGGGGTGGGGAGGGGGGGGGGGGGCATGTTAGTCTCTCATGATTGGTTATGGGAAACTGAATCCTCCCATCTATGGAAATCGGTCTGAGTAGAGCCTTGTAGGAGTGAAGGTGGAAACAGGGTGTAACAAGGAGATTTGTCAGATATCATGCTTTGCTGACACAAACAGTGCCAGTGATCACAGGCACTCCCATAATTAAGTGGATTTACTTATTCTACTTCAAGTATAAATAATAAAGTAGCATGACAATGTTCTTCTTACTTCTCTACTACATTTCTAATATCGTGCTTTACAAAGGAAAGCATTTTGATCATGATGATTGTTTGCCAGTGGTGCTATTTTCCTTTTGCAAATGTACTCTTGGGGAAAGCTGGGGAAACCTGCAGTCAGCTAAGACTGAAGAAGTCACGCGGATGAGCGATGAAATGTTTCTCCCACCGAAAATGCTACGTCCAGATGAACAGAATAAACTTTTTGGGGTTTCCTTACCTGGATGATTGATCAAGACATTGATGCTTCAGCTTCATAGTTTCTTAGACTGGATAAAGTATATAAATTGGAGACAGCCAATGTCACAAAGTCCTGCAGTAGCTCAAAATTGGGCCCTCCGTTGTTCACAAATAATCGAAGATAAGATTTTGATGGCTGCACTGTCATAACACGTGTCACAACATCACATTTTCTCCTAAAAATTAACCATAACTCTTCAGATTTCGCATACTAATAAGATAATTAGGCGTTGTTTCTTTGACCACAAAAATCATCTCGACTTGGCTTTTGCATCGATCCGTTGTTGCTTTTGTTAGAACACCCACAGAGTTCTGTCTGCTCCAAACAGTCCTGTAGAGAAGTAATGGTCTGTCTCTAAGCAGGCTCTGTCAGCTTGACAGTTTCTACCCAGCAGCTTTTGATTAAAGAGACCTTTTTAAGGATCCTACCTGCAATTCTGGAGGCCCCCCTTCATCTCTGATCAGAAGTAAGTAGCTCTGTCCATCCACCACAATTTCTTTCTTGAAACGTCCACCTAAAGGAAGAGATGTTTATTCCAAGAGTTTACTCCACAGCCAGTCAATTAATCAAAGTGTAAATTGTCTGTTAGAACGTAAACCAACCACCAGGGGGTTGTCAAAAAAAAAGGAAAGACAGCAGACACATTTCACACCCACTGATAATTTAAAAAAGAAGAAGAAGAAGAAAGCAATTGAAATGTATGGCTCTTAAAAGTTTGTTGATATGCATCTGAATTTAAGTGCAGCTTCTCAATTTAGACCTGCTGAACACGGTGTTGCCTGGATCACATGCTGACAGGAAACCAGGTCTCTCTGGAGCCAATTATGTGGGCGAGAAATTGCCATTTAGCGTGTCAAATGCACAGCTGCTGAGGGAACCAGTTCAGCGCCACTATCACTGCACTTCCATGAGTCACGAAAAGGCCCGACTTTTGCTTCACAAACACTCTCCGGCTAATTGTAATAAATGATATCTTAAGACAAATAGACTTCATTTTAGAAAAGATGATAAAAGGATGGAAAGGAAGCAATGGGAGATAAACATCAGAATCCAGTAAATGTGTCGTGACTCCGAAACTGTTCTGCTTTAAGTCACATCCCAGAAAAATTGGTGGAAAGTTAAGAACGTAGCATCCATACTGCCTTGAGTTTCTCTCCCCTTTTCTTCATTTCTTTTGTAGCCCAAATAGATTTTCCTTGCCGTTAGCAAAGCTGGCTGCAGATAAAGACTACACCAATGGGAGAACCACGCTGTAAATTAGATTTTGCATATCATTTGAATGGTTCTCGATCCTGTGGAGATTAAAAACATTGAAATGAGAAAGTTGTGAGGCTAGAGATGTCCCTGGGAGTGAAAACGATGTCTCATGAATACAAAAAAATATGCCAAAAGCCGTTTCAAAAACTGAATAAGGCACACATTTAAAAAGGTCTACGAATGATCGTGAAATGTATCCCCCCCCCCCCCGAAAAAAAAGGAAAATTATGTTGAAGGCAGCAGATGTGTGCACTCCTGGAACGACTGAGTAAGAACAAGTTGGAAATCGTGTTGTTAAACCAGCCCACAGAACTAAAGATCACACATCAGAGGAGCTGTAAGTGGGCGGGGCCCCAGATTTTTTCTTTTTAATAGTCGGACACTATTCCTGTGTCAGCGTGCACTTGAGCCACACTTCCACGCTTTTAAGTCGATTTTAGCCCGCTCTGCAAATCGGGGATTCTCCCAGCCTTTTGCACGGGCTCTCAAAGCCTGCTGGATGCTGGTTGCATAACATGCAGAGAGAGAGAGAGATTCATAAACCACCAGTCAGCTTTTTATTTATTTATATTTTTCTACTGAAGTCAAAGCGCTTTGCAGATTCCGACAAAGCACTGAGAAACTATGCATCTGTATGTGTGAATGCTGATTGCATCAGAGCAAACCAAAGATTTATCAGAGAAAAGGGTTTGCATGGAAGCTGGCAACATGTTCGTACTCCAGAACGGATTATGGAGGAGACTCTCAGAAACCAGTATCTGTAATGAAAGCATACGGCTCTGGAGAAAACATGGATGGAAATTCAAAGCAAACATCTCAGTTACATAATCATCCAGAATGTCGTCGTCTCTATTTAGAGCCTGAATAAGCCAATGCTGTGAATAAATGAGGCAGACTACCTCACTCTCTCTTCCTGGCGTGATGAAGACTAATTATGAATAATGTGAATTTGTGCTCAACGTCTCATAAAGGAGAAAAAAAAACAGGCGAGTGATAACATTGCACACACAGCCTACAGAGAGACGGTGAGTTGGTAGGCATGGTTAACACGCAGTAAGCATACTCTGCTTACACGGAGGCTTAGACCTTGACACAGAGCCACAATCCAACGGAGCTCCATCCGGCGTTGCCATAGTAACACACCCCAGTACCTTTTTTCAGATATCATAGCAAAAGCCCAGGAACAAAACAGTGAAGAAACAGCCACGGATGAACCTTCCCTCTGCTGGGTGAAGCTTCTCTGCAATGTTAATAGTCAGTCTGGAGTGAAGCCAGTGTTGAAGCGCAAGAAACAATGAGGTGCCCGGTGTTCGCCAGACAGGTACGTCGTATCAGAGCAACGATGTGAAGGGACACGGACATATATGAGCCGATACATTTCCCTGATTAAAGCAACAAGGGTCGATCTGGGGTTTTTTTCCTCCCCCAGCATTTCAGCCATTGATTTCTCAAGGACTAATTAAGCTATGAGGATTTTTTTCCTTCTCCCATGGTGCAGCAAAATGCCAGAAACTAATTATGCGCTTCATGTCTCATCCTCACTATAATTACACTAAAATGAAACACTGCAAACCCCTCAAAGATCATCAGTTAACTCTGGGTTTGCCAACATCTTGCTGGAATTTGTAGAGGACGCAGTCTTCAGGCCAGAGGGGGGCATTCTTGGTTTATGTGTGTGTGTGTGTGTGTGTGTGTGTGTGTGTGTGTGTGTGTGTGTGTGTGTGTATATACACACACATAAAAGGATTCCTTTCATATCAAGTGCTTTAAATGTGTAAAAAGCACCTGAGTGTGACAAAAACCTTCATTTACAGTGCCACTTTTACTTGCATGTTTTAGTAATGAGCTTCAAATTACTAGAAATGTTACATTTTGTCATTTTCCCTCCATTTTCAGTGAAGGGAGAAATAGAACTGAGCCAGTTATCAATCTCGCCATTTGGAAGCTTAACAAAATCCAAAACAAAACAGTTTAATGGAAGTTAATTATAAAAATACGCACAGAAGCGGCAAAAAAAACAAAAAACAGTGCTGTTCTTCATTATTTAAATATCCTATTACACTCTTCCAAATATGGTCACCCAACCGTCCCATCCTAACAGAAAGCTGACAAAACCAGCTTTTCACACATCGTCAACAATGTAATACATATGACAGGCTGCGGCAGCTGAGGCGCTGAGGTCAAAAGAGCCACGGTAAACATGCTGCATTTAATCTGCAATGCTCTGATCTTTGTGCTGGGCATCATGTTTGTAATCCACCTCCTGACCCACGCTTTCTTCAGCAGGCTCTTACCTTCAGGCGATTCCTCTTGCACATATGTCCCTGTCAAATATCGATGAACCAAGGCAGACTTCCCGCTGGACAGGTTTCCCACAATCCCCTGCAAGTCCAAGAGCAAAAAGCTATGAGATGATGTACAGGTTCAAGTGACCTGACAGAGAAAAAGAAAAAAAATCCTACCACAAAGGCACTGAAATTGCATAAGTCGTGCTGTTTTGAGTTTTATTTTTTTATATTTTCTTTCCAAAAAACTGAAGCTTCAACCTCAATCATAAAGGCTTTGCAAGTTTTCAGCCCAGTGTGTGCAAATTGTGTGTGGCAAAAAGGAAAACACTGCATCAAGGTCAATAATATCAGAAATAAAACCATCTCCACATCTTATTTAATTCCTAATCTTTAGTTATGCTGCTAAGTCTTAAATCCTAGCTGTATGAGTCACTAAAGTTTTAGAGATTATTCTTTCTACAGAGACATACCATCAGAACTCAACTGAAAAATCAAAGACTGACGTTCTGGGGATTTTTATTGCGCATATATTTCAATGTGTGTGCATTTAAGAACATAAGTAAAAAAGAAGAAGTGCTGCATTTAAGGCATCTTTGAAAAGACTAACTCTTTTTTTTTTTTTTTACCAGTATGCAAGTTTCTTATTCAAAAAATGAAAAATGTAGTTTTGTGGGTGTGATTTTTCTATTATTATTATTTTTTACTCTTAAAATTGGTCAAGGTGTAATTATTTGAAAAAGTAATGAAACTTTCACACTAAACCTAAAGGTGACTCCATTTTTTAGCTTCTCTGCTAAGTAGATTTTTATTACACACTGGCCTGAAGTGAAAACAAGTGTTGGCTAGGTGGAAGAAAATCAAATGAAAAACTTTAGAACGTAGTAGGCAGTAAAAGAAACTCCATATGGTTTGTGTTCAAGGGGGTAAAGGTCCCTTTCGTAGGGCATGTGAGTTTGAAATATTGTCCAAGTGCCTCTGATTTACACCCGACTTTGGTTGTAGTCTGTCCTGTTCTACCTCTCCCTGCCGTCTAGACCAGACCAAACTGCAGTGCCTTCGGGGTGATGCATGGCTGAGGGTGGGCTGACGATGCCAGCATGTCTGGGAAGAACAAAGACTGCAACATGCCTCATCTCCTCCCTCTCCAGCTCCTCCTCTACCCACCATCGCCCTCTCCTTCCACAGATCATTAGTGGGTGTTAAAGCAGGTATGGTTCTAATTATAGGGAAGTTTGAGGCACAAGAGAAAAGGTGTGTTCAAGGTCTTTTCCTAGTCTAGCTTCTTTATAACTGAAGTATATATATCATGAGGTACCCAGAAGAATAAGCTATGAATAAATTCAAAGTTAGCAAAAAGTTGTGGTGCTGTAAAAGCTGTGAGTCAAAAAAAAAGGCTTTGAATGTGCCACAGAACCAGCATTCTCCTGCTGTTTAACTGCTGGGCTTTGTGGCCCGCTGGTATATAGGATTTATGATCTCGAAATGCTGTATCAGCATTATGCTACTACAGAACCTTCACTCTTCTTTGTAGACGTTTAGCTCTGATGTGAGATGATCAAAAGATGACAATAAAACAGGATTTAACCACAGTCAAGTCACCAGCACGAAATCAACAGTACCAGAGTACAGCTCACTGTTGCGGCAGAAAAAAATTAGAGGTTTTCTCACATGGTTTTAATCGTTTTAATTCATCTACAGGAATTGTTTTGACCCCTGTTACTGTGGTATCAAAGAGGAAGAAAGCAAAACCTGCTTTTTTCCCCCCTATCGTTTTTAAAAGCTTCTGAGAGTTGTAACCAACTTCCTTTCAGCACGACCTTGTCGCTGCACGGTAACTCTGTGAAAGTTTTGAAAAGAATGATTACTATTTTTGCGACACTTAATTTAGTCTTACCGGGTCCATTTAACAAACCCCCGCATGGAAGCTGCCAATTAACACCTTAGAAACATAAAAAGCAACAGACGCATTTAAAAGTGTTTGAAGCCAATAAAGGAAGTTTGTCTTTGTGCTTGCTGTGAATCCCCCCATTGAAGTTTCCCCTTCTTCGAGGTGCCACAACAATGAATTCACCTAACACTGAAAATATCATATCCACTGGGAGAACGGCAGACCGGAGCCTTTCAAGGCTGCTAGTCTTTATGTGGGTATGGCATTAAATCATGTGAGGATGTTAGTAGTGCATTTGGCAGAGGTTGTGCGTGTGCTTCACTGGCGGGTGGGAGCGGACCCAGGATGTGTCACCGGCCTAGCCCAAAACTGTCACTCATCCTGTGTCCTGCTGCAAAACCACCCTGTATCGCCATGCCAACGCATCTCATTAAAAATCACCCACTATGTGCCAGGGAAAAAGTCCAGCCAATTTCTCAAATGTTCCCTCTCATGTGAAATGCAAAACTAGTATTACATGGAGAGAACATGCTTTCCCACTGACATTTAAATCTGTTAGTAAGATGAAACCTCTGAGGGCAAATTAACACCAGGATTGTCAAAAACAACAAAAAAAAGTTACTCACCACTTTCAGCTCCGGCACTGATCGACTCAATGTCCATTCCTGGCTGTTGACAAAAGAGTCTAAAAAGAAAAAGACAAATGAAGACGTATTTGACCCCCAGCTATAATATGGCACCGACAGCTTTTGCTAGCGGCTGAATTTAAAGAGTCTGCAATAAGTTTTATGCTGAATGCTACACCAGTCACGTCAAGCATTTCGACTTACACAGCAGTCAATTACAGTAAAACATTTTTAAAGGAATTGTGGGGTTGTTGCCCTTTTTAAAAAAAAGATTTCCTGCACACATGTTAACCAGAACCACTGAATCAAAGTTTTATGGCAGATAGATAGAGCCAACTTTAGTGAAAAAGTTGTGTAGTTATGAATATATAGCCATTTGGCCTGTCGTGTTCTAATGTTTGTCCTTTTATTTTTACCTTTTTCCTATTTTCCCTCATTGTTCTTTTATCTTTCTTTAATTTCCCCCCTTCTTCTCTTTACCACTTCAACCCCTCCCTGCTTGTCAGCTTTGGCATTGCTAAATTACACATATCCTATGTGAATAATAATACAAATATATGAATTATTAAAACATTATTTATAGAGTTTAGGCAAACCAAATCTGTATGGCAAACAGTGCATTCAGATCATAATTATGATAATAAATGCTGTTGGACAAGACAGGTAAAAAAAAAAAAAAAACTTTAAAAAAGTAGAATTTTTAAATAAGTAAAAAGAAAAAGATACAGTCATGCTGTGTTCTTGACTGGTGACCAATAGGACAGCCTCACATATGTCTGATTATGCATGTGCAACATGTGCACAGCAGCACAGGCTAATAGTTGCTCACAGCCATTACTGAGCTCTGAGGAAGACACAAAGTTGGCCAAAGTAAACCATGGAGGAACCGCCATGAAATGTTAAACCTAATGAGACACTTAAATCACCCTCACCCAGCTGAACATGGACATTTTAAAGAGGCTAATAAAGGAAGAGTGGCTAAAGCTAAAGCTATCCAGAGCTCAGTATCTACAGACTCGGTATGAGCAAGGGCTCAAAGCAGGAACAAAAGAAAAAAAATTGTTTAGCCAAGTAAAAAAAAAAAAAAAAAGAGCAAAGGTTCCACGTGCTGCTATCTGATGAAGTTATAAACATAATTATTATATTATTTATGTAACTTGCATTTGTGTTGATATATAAATCTGATAAACCTGCTTTTGTTTGGTAGGGTAAAATATGTCAAGTAAAGGCAAATGTATAGAAACCCATTTTAGCTAATTATCTGTAGCTTTATTCTCAGTTCTTTCAGTGAGAGTCTATCATGTCCAGTTTGTGGGAAATTAAGAAACGTAATAATTTATTTTAGTGTAAAAATATCCCGCATAGAAAAAAAAAGTTGATTTTTTTGTATAAGCTGTCCCTTATAGAGCTTAGAAAACTGGAATAAGCAAAAATAAAATTAAATAAATAACTAAATGAATAAATCAGTAGATAAATAAATAAATAAGAAATAAAAATCAGCCAAGAAAATTACAATCAGTGCATCTCATATTTCTGTGATAATAATTTGCATAAAGTAGGATTTTTTTTATAATCCTCCAGAAACATATCTGCATATGAATGAGCTGAATTCGAACCTTCTGGTGATTTCTAGTGCTGGAAGCTTTCTGGTTTCAGTCTATAGTCCGCTCCTAGTTCAAATTCAATCGACCAATCAAATCCAAGCAGGCCTTAGCTGCATGCAGGTCCCCTCAAAAGTGGAACCCCGTTTACTGAAATGCAATCTTAAATTCATCAGCTAACATCTGAAGACGAATTAACTTTTTAAAAAGTTTATCTCCATTTGTAAACATCACAAAATACCTTGGACCAGGTATCTGCTGGTTACAACGGATACCTGGAAAAACTGTTCCCTGCATTCAGAGTATAAGGAATCTTAAGGTGCCAGTTTTTCAGGCTTAGTTCAATGATAGAAGCACTTTGATTAAAGCAACTTAAACCAAAAACTAACGGCGATATTAGATGAAGCCCCAAGAGCCACTACCCTGCTTGTCAGCTAATGTCAGCTGGCTCCAGCCCCCAGATTCTGATTTGAATAAGTGGTTAAGAAAATGCATGGATGGATGGATCGATCCCCACGATTTTCAATCTGTCCGACTCTTCTGTTTCCTCTAGATTTGTTTATTTGTACACAACACAAGTGTGAAGAAGTAGTTAATGCAGTCTGTGAAGGCCATTTCAATGTACAGCCCAATCTTAGGAGGGGATTTTGCTAATCTGTTTTAAAAGGCAGTTATTATCAGGCTTGATTCAGCATGGTAGGTTTACCAGTGACATTTGGAGACATTGACTAGATAATAGAGCTCTGAAAAAGGGCAGAACACTATAAAGTACAATGTGAACCCTCAGAACTAAAAACACAAATGACAGCTCCACAAGCTGTGCCCATTTCCCACAGAGATGGAGTACAGCTATGTGTCATAACATCTATTAGAACAAAGACCACCTTCCTGTTTTGGATCAAGGCTTTCTTGCCATCTGAACCTCCCAAATAAGATACCATCTCTAATACAGGAGCCTACATGCCGCCTTGCACAGGTAACCCCCTCCACATCTCTAAACCATAACAATTAAACTACTCATACACCATCATTACACAGCTATGGCGGTTTTTCTTTTTGCTGCAGGCGATGCCAATATGAAAAGACACAAAGCATAAACAGTAAGGACCCCAGTGTCATTATAGGACATGTTTCAGGGTTTTTTTTTCCAAAATATGCTAAAAGCATAAATGACTCATAGACAGGGAGACATGAGCCAAAAATTCCCCTTGACTTGTCCATTAAAAAAAACCCCACAAAAACAAAAATCAGTTAAAATCTTGACTTTTTCTCCAATCCATTTACAAAGAGCGTCACTCTGCTGTGGATGTCTCACTTGTTGTGGGAGAGGAGAGTGCATCCCGAACACTGGGGCCTTTCACCAACCATTGTTTGGAGCAGAGGAGTCTTTAAACAGCACGCCTCCAGTTAAGCCCTCTCAGTGTGGGTTTGACATGTCAGAACATGAGCGGAGACATCCAAACTGCCTCAGTTTTTAAGTGCAGGAAACTCAATGCAGGTCACGGCTCTCTGAGGCGATCTCCGATAAGGCTGCCGCCCCATTTTATTACAGTTCCTGTTTCTTGTTATTGAAAGGTCAACCAGCGGTAATGCTCAAAAATGGCAATTACATGAACCCATCTTAAGGTGCCAGTCTTTCAGGCTTTGTTAACAGCTCACCCAAAATCAAACTTTCTGTATGTTCCTCTGGGCTGCATTGCTATTTATCTGACTAGATTGTGAGTCATTTATACTGGCTGTAGTAATATCTGCTTTCTCTTGAATATAATGGAACTCAACGCAGCTTTTTTTGTTGTACTTAAAGTGCCAACAAATATGTTTTTGTCAAACGTGGTATCATGACCTTGTTACTAGAATGGTCCGGCACTTTCATATAGGAACTATTTTCTTTCTACTGTCTCATCACAGCCCATCTAATGTTTACATCCTGTTACTGTATCATTAGCACAAGCCTGCCATCATGGGTACATAGATGCTTTCGTCAGTACAGTAATATAATTAGCAAGTAGTTCCTAGATTGTCCTTTTAATGAAGAACTGGTTATTAGTGAAATAAAGCAGAATGAATAAAGAATAATATTTGATAAATGAAGCCCCCAAAAAACATGATTTTCAGATTTTAAACAAGGAGTATTTTAAACTCAACCCAACTAACGTGTAGCCATGAAGGGAAATTTTGGGTCATTGCAGGTCAATGCAGAAATTGTGTTGTTGGCCACTGACAATCGCTTCATCTCTGGAGCACCGCATTGACTACCGGAAAACAGCACCACTTATTCTTTCACAGACAATAATAACAACAAAAGGAAGCAATAGAAAATGAGTGCCTTTCACTAAAATAATATTGAAATCAAGAACACAACAAAGAAACAGCATCATGGTGAAGATGCCTGAAATTTGCCATCCCGAAAGAGATAAAGTGGAACCGAACTGTTCCCCCACTAAAAGAAAAACCCCTAATTGAATCCATGTGGTCAGCATTACGTCATTCTTTAAATATGACCATCCCCATATCGCTGTGTCCCAGAATGCCTATGGAAACAAGGGAGCCCCGGGACTCGCGATGCCTACAGAGGACACCAGTGTCTTTGTCTCTGTGAGGGTAAAACTGTTGGCAGCATGTTTGTCAGGTCTTTCACTTCGCTGCTCACGTCTGCTCAGATAAAAATGACCACTCAGTCTGAGGGTAGCGAAGCACAAGCGAAGCCCCAACTTATTCCATGAGAAAAGAAAATCTAATGTGAGCAGCAAGTCCGTGCGTATGCACATGCATGCATGCGTGCCAATGTGCAGTGAATCTGAAGTGGTTTTTTTGGGGAACGAGAGAGGACAACCTTGAGATCTAAACTTCCACTCTTACTCTGACCAACTTTCCAACCATACTTTCCTTCCGTCATGAATTACAGAGTGAGAATTTAGCTAGCAATTAGTGTTTCTACTCTGATGATTCACCAACTGACATTCCCTGTCTGGCTACTTTTATCATGCATGTCATGACAAAGACGGTCCTGCAGCATCTTCTTTCTGTAGCTCTACAAAAAAAAAAAAAGAAAGAAAGAAATTACAGAAAAAAACAAGCATAAGAGCTCTTACTTTTCTTCTGCTGAGCTCCCAAGCACAAGCCAGTCATTTCCATCAAATTAGGTAAGTGACAAACACAGTCACCAGAGAACAAGGGGAAAATCTTTACCCCGAGCTCGTCTAATGCAACCTGGATGGTCTGGCCTACTTAAAGCTCCCAGAGCCTTGTGTTGTCTGCAGAAAGGCATTGATCACTTCCCCTTAAAATAAATTGGACATCCCAATTCACATGAGATTTGCAAATTGGGTTTTCAAGAAGCCTTGCAGTGGAATGCCCAGGCTGACGGACTCAGTTTGTCAAATTAAGAAGGGAATGTGCCAGAGGTTATCGTTGCAGCTACAAAAAGGAATAATAAAAAAAGAACAAAAACCAAAGGAATCAGTCATGCATGAATGAAACTGAAAGCAAAGTTAGAGAAGATCCACAAATTGCAGCTTTTTTGGCAAATGGTTGGTAGACCTCTTGGTGAAACAGCAGGATCCTGCTTCAAATGAGCCACAGTTCTGAAAAACACAATGTACTGGAGCTGAGATTTGCAGTGGCAGCTGCTCATATACAAGTTACATTCAGTTATTAACAGATTTCCCTCTGCTCCTAACCAGACTGTCTGCGATTCAGTGGTTTTTCAATATCTTGCCGTCTCCCTATGTGTCCTGCTGCAGCTGAGAGGGCATTATCGCTGTGTCACTGTTTATTCAACTTCCCCTGAAAGTGTATTTATCTTGAACATAGCTACCTGCTGGGGACTCAACTACACCTGCTGATATGAACGCCAAAAACAAAAGCATTTTTTTCTAATTATTTTTCCCTCTGCAGGTTTTAAAGTAAGGCCCACTCCATCTGAAAGGTAAAGCACATACAGGAAGCACCACATGAATTAATATCGAAGGAGGCAAAGCGAAAGGGAAACAAAGGGAATTCCATCCTCATGAATATATTTTGTGTCAGATTTAAGATAAATGAGTCTGGATTTCACCTTCGTGGGGGGGATTTTCTTCTCTAAAAGGTAACTCCAAAAAATACCCATCACTGAGTGTTTTCCTGTCTGCAAGCTACATTGACAGGTTAGAGTACAGGTTACTGTAGAGTTCTATCTGCAGCACCACTGCAGTATTTCAACCTCTGCTACACATGTGCACCGCTGACCACCTACACTGCTTCTCCGACTCTAAGGACCCCAGAGACCACACCCCACTCTCCATTTCAGCACACAGTTCACTGGCCACTCCTGGATCCAACAGGATGGCTTTGTTTACTCGACAGGTGGGGGTGGGGACACCTCAAACTCTTCCCCCTGTTAAACTCCCTTCCTCCACCCAAACGTCATACACACACTCAAGTACAGCCTGAGTGTATGCAAGCGTTCAGTCACAGAAGAGTTGGGCTTCGGCTTTTCTGGATTTAATTTACTTTAAGGCCAACAGTTAGGCAGGTAGCAACAAGCGCAGAGTCCCGCCCAGGGCATTGAACACCCAGCTTAACTGAAGCTGATCGGCACACCTACATTCCTGAAGCTTGACTGACTGACTGACTGCAGTGGAAGAAATGGACAAATACCACTTGACTCTGGAAAACAAATCAATAGGTATCCTTGGTAACGTGTCATGGGAGAATACAAACAGACAAGAGATTAACAAGTCTGACCTCAGCCCCTTCATGAGTCTCAATTTAACATGAAAATTAAAACAAAAGAAATGTTTTGCTGGTTCAAAAGTTGCGAATATATACATGACATGTGCAACTTGACATCGGGGGAAGTTATTAGGTTGTCACAGACGACTAATTAGGTCTCTTTGAAAAGGTGTGAAATTGGAGCTTGACGCACAAAACGCAGCAAATCACAGCCATTAATTCAGATAGTTACAAATATTTGCCTCTCTGCCTGCTCTTCCAGGCAACTGGACAAACACACTTCACTGTCAGAGTTAACCTTTAAACACAGCGCTTAAGTCGTTTGCTCCTCTCCCCATCATTACAGTATGTAAGCCCTCTTAATTTAGCATTGCGAGACTGCCAAATGCATCCCCATTACAGCCACTAACTGCTTTAATGCTACTTCTTTAAGCTGCGTCTCTGAGAGACCAATAAGCAGGCCTGGGTCAGGATAACACAGAGATAGCACGGGGACTGTGTTATGCCACAGCCGCCCCTCTGTAAAACAAACTGTTATCATGTGTTCTTTGCAGTCACTGGTGATTTCACTTCACCTACTTTTTGACTGAACTACAAAAACCTCAAAGAAGGCAAAGTAATTGCTGTGCATGTGCACACGAACTGAGGTTCACACATGAAAAACACTGGAGAAATAAAATACCCGAAATAGAAATTCCAAAAGGACTCTTTGGACTTTTTTTGAATGCCATCCAAACTCACAATTCCCCCACATGTTTTTCATTTGCTTGGCCTAAAAAAAGTGCACTTCCTTATTTCTCTCGAGCTGTAACTTTCTGTGCAGTGAGCAAGAGGGGGTATATAAAATGGAGCACTGAGCTGAGAAATAAATCAGCAGTCTTGCAGGTCTTACCTTGACCTTTGTGGGAGTCAATGCCTGCCAGAGTCTCTATGGTGACAGGCTGTGACTTATTATTCCCAGTCTGGGGATATTGACCACTGTCTTTGCTTTGGGACTGCTGAATTTCACTTTTGCCACTGCTTGGCTGGTCTTTCCTCCTGAAACGGTTTGCTATGAGCTGCCATATACTTTGTTCTTCCTGAACTGGTTTGGAAGTCAGTTTTGGTGGATGGAGAGGTACCTCCATTACCTTGACCTTCCCCCTGCTGTGATACTGAATGTACTGCATGCCTCCATCTTCCGTCTGATCACTGGAAGTTGAAATCTTTCTTCCTGTGAGGTACGAGAAGGGTTGAGGAGGCATCGTTGCCTCTTCAGCAGTACTTTTAGTCTGAGAGTACTCCTTTGACTCTACCCCAGGACCCAAATCCCTAGGACGAGTCCTCCTGATTCGCAGACTAAGACTCCGTCTTAAAGAGCTCAGTGTACTTCTTGAAGTATCAGATTTGTTGTTTTTGGGGGAAATTTTAGCATCTTTGTCATTTTGCTTTTCCTTGTTCTTCTCTTGAGAGGTTTTGCCAAACAGTTTCCGTCGTAAGCCTCCTTTGAAAAATCCCTCTCCTTCGCCACCTCTGTGGCTGCCACTCCTCTCGCTGTTTATCTCATCATCAGAGCCCCTCTTTTTTAGTTCCAGTACTGTCATACTGACGGGCCTGGGCTTCCAGCTCCTCTGGCGGACCCTAAGGTTCACCTCCGCAGGGCCTGATGGCCGTTGAGCCACAACAGGATTGAGGCCATCCACTGCTCTTAGCTCAGCCTTCCTGCTCCTGTGCTGGTGGCTGTCTAAACTTCCTGTCCATTTGCAGGATTCCTGGGCTTGGGGCTCTGGCAGAACTGCGACTGCGCCTGGAAGCATGCAAACGCTCCTGGGCCTTAGCAGCCGTCGTTCTTGTTCGGGCTGACGATCTCTTTGGACCTTGACCGGACCGTCATACATGCTCATCGTCCTTCTGCCGAGCAGGGCTTCATCCTGATGTGACCTTCGTAGCAGGGCCCAAGGCAGAGACCTTCTTCCTGGTGCACTGTCATGATTCCCATGAACAAGTCCTTTAGCCTGGATGGTGGCAGAGCACGATGTTGAGCTCTGAATGAGCTGCTCCTTGGCGTCTGGTTGAGCTGTTAGCAGTAAGGAGTTTCCTGTGTATTTTGAAGGTGGTTTAAAAAACTTGTCTGTCTTCATTTTTCCCGCAATCACCTCCTCCAACTCCTCCTCATCCTCCTCCACCACTACCTCCTCTCTATGCCTCCCGGCGCTACTGAGGGAGAGCCACCTGCTGAGCTCGTGCTGTGCCTTGCCCAACCTCGGGCTTTTCTCCATTTGGACTATACAAGTCATTTCTCCATTTGGCTGACAATTCCCAACCAGGGTGTGAGTGACCTGGCCCATTTCCAGCTCTGACACCGGTGCATCTGTATGTGTTTCTTTCAAGATTACAGAGACTTGGTATACAGTTATCTCCTGCTGCTGCTGTTCTATAGCTGTACTCCTTGGGGTCACATCCACGTTCCCACTGCTAAGGAAAAGCATCACACTTCATTCAGACGGATTCACACAATCATCCTCATTAACACACTGAAACCAGTGTGTTACATTCTGCCAGAGAGTTGAGATTCAGCTCATGAAGTCCTTCATTTGAAGACTAAATTCCTCTGCCAGGTATAATCTTTCACCTTTGACATGAGGAAAGAAAAAAAACAAACAACTTCAAACAAGTTAGTTCAAAGCCTCGCTGCCACCTGCATCCTCTGGCTCCTTTCCTCAGCAGAATCAAACAGGCATTTAGATGGTAGCTGCTTTTTGCTCCGCTCTATTCTACCTGTCTCGAGCAAGTAGATGCACAGAAGAAAAACAAAACTTTAACTGCTGATTTTGCAACAAAGGCATATCTGTAACAGACACAAAAGTTACAGCTCAAAAAAACTGAATCATCCTTCTTCTTTGGCAAGTTGCAAACTGCGAGCAATCCCTGTTGTTGGCGGTGCAGAGAAACCCCTTAATCTCTGAGCTCTTGCCATGTAGAGCATGAGGGAGTGTGTCTCTGTTTGAACTTTCAGCTGCCTTCCAACCCCCGGGACACATGGAAAACAAGGAGTGGATCCCAAGGACACTGAACACGCCCTCATGATTTCACCAGAGTTGCTAACAGCCCCCGGAGGTATAAGCAGACAAAAGTGAACACACAGGATCGAGATAAGACTCTGCTGATTACACACTGATATATACAGACTACAAGCCACAAGAAACAGCCATAAGTGGGCATTTTATTTGGATTGACCAATGGTAGAAGAAAAGAATAAACTATAAACTTTCTCGTATTTATTTAGACACTTGACTGATTCACCTAAACACATCAGCTTTGGGGATACGCTGCTTAGGTTTTAAACACTTTTACGGGGACGCAGAAGTCAAAATGTCTCCCTCGCTCCAGGATCTATGAGAATACTAATGCAGCACAGCCACGGAGTAACATGGGAGTACCCACACAACCACACACCAACCTTCCAGTGGCTCCCACTATACAGCCTACACTCAATGGGAGAGCTTAACTTAAGATTGGCTGACAGCTATTTTTGTTGAGGAACTTGTTCTTTTTAAAGCACTAATGGTTACCATGGCAGAAAGCAGTACATTGGACATTATGTAAAATGGCATTCTCTGAATCTAAACATAATTACACATTCACTGCGTGGGCAGTCCTGCATCTAACTTCATTGAGAAAATTAGCACATTGAGCTACTGAGAATGCTGGCATTCGATTAAATGCAGAGAATAAAAAGACTGAGCAGCCTTACGTGGCCTATTCAATCTTCTGGTGCATTAGTGCAGCGTAATGGGCAGAGCTCATTTAGACAGCCATGCACCACAAAGAATCAAGGCAGATTTTACCCCCACAACTCTGCAGCACCCAGTGTGGTTAAGACTGGAACACTGCCCCTTTGTGGTCAACAAGAGAAAGCACACTGGAAGGGAAAATGTTCACTGGGCATGTACTGTTATCGGCTGGATAACCATTCAAAGCTGGTGTGATTTGCCTGGACAAAAAACATATATCTAAAACAGATGCATAATCAGAAGTTAACAACACTGCTTATGAGGAAAGAAGAATAACAACAACAACAACAAGTGGCCATTCCTTGAGTGCATCACTGTGGGGAAACCAGAATAACCGGGAGGCAGAAAGTTACAGCCCAACTGCTGCAGTTTGTGCCAAACGCTAAATCTCAACAGCATTTGACTTGAACTGATTTTGTTTTTTCGTAACGTCTCCCTAAAGTCCTCCAATTGCTATTGCCGTTGTGTGCCATCTACAGTACGTGTGATATTCCTGATATTTGAAGTGTTTCTTGGCACATTTCTTTCTCCCTTATGTCTCTTTATCAACTGACTCAGCGGTGTTAGAATGAAAACAATCAAAAGCATTTTAGATATTGTTACAGGAAACTCTAACCAAGCGCGTGCACCGTCAGAAAAATCTGAAGTGAGCAAGTACAGCAGCAAAGTTGAATCCCATATCAGGCTGTCAGAGGTTGTAATTTCGGCCTTTACCTGTGTCTAGGAAGCAGGGGTTTGAAAGGATGTGGGTCTCATCGTCGAGTAAACGGTCCTTTTCACTCCACTGGATCTCGTGCCGGTCTCGAGTTTGCTTGCGACTCCCGAAGCACATCAACATATTCTAGCTATAACCTCAGAGGCACTTTTCCGTGATATAACCAAAAAGAAACAAAGATATTTAGGTGCCTGAATCCACGTTCAGATTATTGATCATCTTTGATTCATTGCGCCACTCCTGGGTTTTTATCTTCCTTTGCTTCTTTCAGACATTTCTGTTGACATCTGCAGCTCAGTTAGTCCCCAGTTTTTTTCTGTCCAGCATAGAAACCAAAAAAAACCTATTTTGTCATTTCTGGCACGCACTCCATGCCAGCCTGATATTGTGGTAACAAGCAGAAGCCGGAGCGGCTAATGGACAGTCCGAGGAGGCGGCCCAGAAAGGCCATGTGGTATCGCTCCCTTTGAGTCCTTTCCTTAATGCAGGTGTTGGTTAGCAGGGTCCTACATAGGAAGTCCTGATAGGATTAAAGTTAATCCACTATCCTGTTGTCTTTGTTGTGGTCCGGTCCAAAGGAAACCTGTGCTGCGGTAAATCCTGGCATTTCAAAGTGCTGACCAGGTAACAGAGCCTCTCTTGTGTTTAACCCTGTCCTGCAGCTAAATATTTCTCCGTCTTGAAACTGTATCTTGATGGAAGGTGGAGGGAAAACCTTTTCTGAAAAACTGGATTGGCATGTTCTGAGGTTTCAGAATTACCCTCTGCGTCTGTATCTCCCTGTGTGTATGTGTACACATCTGCCTGATTGTAAGCGGAGGTCATACTGTGTGTGTTGGCCGTTTATCTCATTTCTGTGCGTCACCTTGTCAAACACAGGCGTAGCTGTTTTGCCAACACCCCGACCTGAGTTTCTCTTTCAATTTTTCTTAGGCTACATTCCTTAGTCGTTCAGCAACAGAAAGGTACGCTCTGTACTTTTGCAAGACAATTTTCTCGCCATGCGATTATTATCTCACCTATAAGCTACGTTTGGAATCTTTCTTTGTCAGGTTAACATCCCAAAAAACCCCTTTGGTACTTTTTCAGCATCCCATAAGACGACATTATATTTTAAATGTGTCACAAATACAGCGTGCACATCATCTCTACAGTACTTTCATTTTTGTTATTATGGCGGCATCAGAATTGAATTCAAAGCAGGCATCATTATAAAATTTGACTGGACAATCTCGTCAAATCCCTAATTAGACTGCCTGTTGGGGTTTTCGCCTTCACTTTCTAATCGAATTCAATCAAGGCTTTTGCCAGTCAGCAGTATTTCTCTTCATATTAGATCATTTGACACAATATACCACATTTCCAGTGGGGGGCAGTCACGTCGCTAAGGAATTGCATCCTAATTATAACATTATATCAGTTACATTAAAATAACAAAGTATTTCATAACACAAAGAAAACTTTCAAAACTAAGAAGCTTCACTCAGACTGGTCTCTGTGGCCCTGTAAGCCCGGGGTAACTAAGAGGCTGAATTGAGAAGGCCTTTTTTTTTTTTTTTTTACAGCAACATCACTTATCTGGAAGACTCAAGCAGTTTTGGGGCTTGTGATGATGTCTGGATAACCATTAGCTGGAAACACACACAGACTCACACACACATAACGGAAATGTCTCAACAGCAGACATAGCAGACAGTCAGAACTAGTGTGTTTATATATGTGCGACAAACACTGGTGCTGTCTAGCAGATTGCATGATGCATTCAAGCCACATGAGTAAAGCTTACTAACTCCTCGTCAGTATTAGAACATGAGTCAGTGTGAGGAAGACGGCCGCGTACATATGTAAACTCCTTGGCGGAGACGGTTTGCTTCCTCCGGCAAACAGGGTGACAGGAAGAGAGACTGAAGGCGGCCTCCCGACTTATTATAATTAGCACTCGGCAGGTAGCAGGCTGTAGCCCAACTCTTCTCGAATATGGTTTTTTGCTGACCTCATTCACACATCAGCACAGCTCAAGCCTCAGGCATCCGGTATTCTCCAGCATTACGTATGAGGGGAGAAAGGAGAAAAAAAACAAAACTCCAGTGTTGTTTGCTTTCTAAAAAACACAAATACATTTATTCAGAACTTTTCAAACTGAGCTCTGTGTGACAAATTGGTGGCAAAGTTTGCCACAGTGACTAACAAGCTTTAATGAGAACAGAAATGTTCATGACTTTTCATAGGTGTTGATGTCACGCTTTAAATATAGCCTCGTGTGAACATGTGAATGTAATATATTGCTCGGGAAGCGCAGCATGGAGAAACAGGAGAAAATTACTCAGAGCTATCAGAAATACCCCTTGATTGAAGAGATGTTTGTCCTCACTGGAGAGAGTCAGGTACTGTGATTATCATCATCATCATCATCATCATCATCATCATCATCATCACAGACGAAACACAGGAGCTCGGAATTGCTAATTGACCTCAGGCAGTCTTGCATGAGGTCAATTAGCAATTCCTAATAACAAAGGAATCCTGGTGGCATCTTCTGGATTTCCAAAAAATGCAAGAAAAAGTGCTGTGCTCTTTTGATAGAGAAAAGGGAGAAGGTTGGGGTGTAGTTTGGGTTAATACAAAAAACAATTCTCAGAGCACTCGTCAGAATAACGCCATCACCGGACACTTTATTAGGTACACCTCACAAATAGGGAGGACTCCTGTTTTGCCTTCAGAACTGCTTTAATTCTTCATGGCATAAATCCTGGAAACACTCGTCAGACATTCTGATCATATCAACATGATAGCTTCCCACAGTTGCTTCAGATTTGTCAGTTGTACATCCCTAAGATGCTCCATTGGCTTGAGATCTGATGTCTGTGGAGGCCATTTGAGTACATCGAACTCATCGTTATGTTTAAGAAACTTGTTTGAGATCATTCGAGTTTTGTGACACTGCGTGTTATCCTGACCAGAAGCAGCCATGAGAAAATGGGTACACTGTGGTCATAAAGGGATGGACATGATCAGCAACAATACTCAGGTAGACTGTGGTGGTGAAAAGATGCTCATTTGGTACTAAGGGGTCAAAAGTGCACCAGGAGAATATCCCCACACCATTACACCACCAGCCTGAACCATTGATACAAAGCAGGATGGATCCATGCTTTCATGCTATTTAATTCTGACCCCACCATCTGAATGACACAATGAGATCCATCAGGCCAAACAACAAATTTGTAATCTGTCATTTTCCGATTTTGGTGAGCTCATGTAAACTGCTGCCTCGGTTTCCTATTCTTTGCTGACAGAAGTGGAACCCGTGTGGCTTCCTTCAAGATCTTAGTGATAACTGTATTCAAATCAGCTTAGCTGAAGCTTTAGCATTTAAACGTAACGTGCTGCCAGTTGACCTGGTTCAGAAAAAAGAAAAAAAAGACTGAACATGGCAAGACTGGTTGGAACAGTTTCCAAGCGACCACTTGTTTTAAAAAATATAAGGCTGAACAAGGATTTATTAAAACATGGGAAACTTAAGGTTGATAACACCAATTTTAATCTTTAATAAAATTGGATGATTGCATTTTAAACTATGTAGCTCCTTAAGCGTATACACAGGGCAGACAAAGCATGTAAACCTGAACTGAACTCTGTGCCTGTAAGGTGAATCTTCTGTAATATTACAGAAGCAGAAACCAGAAATCAGTACATAGTGACTGAAGTCAATTGTCTTTAAATTCCCTGGCTGACTCTCAAGTAAACCAACCCATTAATTGTCTGCGTTTAAAATCTGGGCTTTACCTCAGTGATCATGAAAACAAGATTTTAGCTGGCAAGAATGTGTCAGTAAAAACAAGCAATTTTGTTGGTTTTAACCTGGAGCTTTAGGTGGAGATGAGAAATGAAAACAGGTTCCAAATTGCCCAATCCTTCAAAATTATGTCCTTCCAAGCTTATCAGCGCCGTTAATCATCACTGGCATGATTTCCAGACAGTTGCATATTGCAAAATAATGATGCCAAACTCATAGCAGTCAGTTTTCACACAGCTGCACGTCTTTCTTTCTACTGTTTCCACGCTGTATTTAGATCTAGAGATAATAACAGTTGTGCTAACACTAAAAAAAACCCTCTGTAGACCCAATTTTGCTCTACACAGACCAGGAGTCAGTAGGGCAACTGGGGGAGAAAATGGGAACTATATCAGTAACATCTCACATATATAACCTTTACTGGCTATGCAAAACTCACTACTATATGAGATTTACAGAGCAATCAAATAATCTGGAAAGCAATCAGGAGATAATACAGCCTTGAGATCACAGGAATCAGTATCCAGGGAAGGTATGGGGGGATTTATTCAAGCATGAGTGAAAATGAAAACCAGTAATCATAGTGTAACTGTTATTTTTAAGATTGCTTCGGTGCATGCTCTCACATTCTTTTAATGCAACAGATCTTTTTAATACAGAAGTATTTCCTGACTGATTATGCCACTCTTGCACAAGGACAAGTAAGCGAAACCGAAAAATTAAATGAAAAAAAATCTGTCCCTCGAATTAATTATTGCCTTAACAGTCTTAAGGGGGAATTATTCTGGAGTGTGAATATTCAGGTCTCTGTGTGGCACATTCAGCACTCGGTGGCTTCCCTCAAAAACCACAAATAAGATCTGCAAATCCTCAACAAACATCTGCAGAACATCTAATAAAACCTACACAGAAACACAGGTGAATACTGCATACAGCTCAGGACTAAAACAACGTGTTCCTCCCCTAAAAAAATATTGTGCAACAGTATTTATTCCCAAGCAAGAATCAGCCACGGACACAATGTAAACAAACAGTTTGAGAGGGATATAAGCCGATCTGTGCACGTAAAAACACACAAACCTCCGGGCACAAGAAAAAAAACATATATATATATATATATGCAAACAAGCGCTTCGCCCAGGTGATTACACAGTGCTGCTAATTACACAATGACCTGCCAATTTTGAAAAAGACATAAATTTACCAGACCACTTTCACCCCACCACTCCTCTTTTCCCCACATCGATGCTGAATTAATATCTGCAAATGAATTAAGTCAAGAGAATCACACACAGAAGGGGCTACAGACAGCAAGGAAAGTTTATGATAATTATGCTTGCAGTAGTGGTATTGAGCGTGGGTGGAGAGCTTTTTAAAATTCAGCTGCACTAGCGACGAGCATACGTCACCATTGCTCCACTGCAGAGAAAATGATAGGTTCGAGGACGTCTGTGGGAGGCTGTGAAAAAATTCCAGACGCTTCTGTCTCTAAAATTCAGGTTTTGAGAGCGAGCGCTTGTGCGTTTGTATAGCGTGTGTGTGAGAGAACGACGGAGACAGAGAATGCAACAAGATTGAATGGGGGAGAGAGGGACAGTGACAAGAGTGTGTATTAGTTGCATAACCTAAGCTGTATAAGCCCTAATTAAAATGTTTGACATCCAAGCTGCTCACTGCTAATTTTCTTGTTCCCTTTGACAGAAAATAAAACAGTACCAGGGATCAGTGTTTGTTTGCTGTGTGTTTATGTTTTGTATCTGCAAGTCTACTGTATGTGCATGGGGGCATGAATAGGCGGGAGACTTGACTTTTTGAGTTTCGTGTCATGTAATCATCACAGCCGCCCCTGCCAGCTAACATACTACTGGCCATGTGATGCCACAGGGAGTAATTCACTGTGCAGAAAAGATGAGGTTTGCACACTTGGCAGAAGAGAATGAAACAAGTGCGTGCAGGAAAGGTCAGCCTGGAATTCACTAACTGGGCATGAGCAGGGAAACACGGAGGCAACATACTGGTTTGCAGAAGATGACAAAATGACCACTAAGAAGACGTAGGAGGAAGCTGTAGAGAGATGCACATTTTTTGTTGTTTTTTGTTGTTTTGTTTTTTTTTTTACAGGCAGATCTGTGTGGGCTGGTGGCTCCCAGTCCTCCTCCTCTCCACATTAGTTTGCAAACCCCCGCTTACTTCTGGTATCATCTTTTCATACTTGCCTTCGAACTTGCTTTTATCTAATAGCTTTGATGTGCTATTGCACATATTGTGTAATCTTTATTGAAATGTGCAAGCAGCAGCAATATAAGCATTATTTGGAGTGTTATTACATAAAGGCGATCCTCAATGATCTTTTTTGCGAAGCTGATAAGAGATATGCTCGCTTTTAGTGAATTAATCCACTCAAAATAGCGAGCCGCGATGGCTAGGATGTGCAATGATTCGCTGACATCTGTGTGAGCTAAACTGTTGCTTAATAAAAAAGAGGTCAGAGGTAGGGCACGGTTTGTGAGAAGCAATTTAAACAGAAAGAAATCCTTTTAATCAAGCTGTGTGGTCTTTTTTTTAAACTTGGAGTTGGACTATATTTGGATCATCACTGGATCATCTTTTCCCTCAGTTTTTTTTTTCTTTTTCTACTAGCAGCAAAATGTAATTTGTCATGCACCATCTGGCTTTCAGCTTCATTCTTGTATCTCACTGGCATCCTGTTGCAGCAACCCTGCAGTTGGAAAAATAAATGGAGCAGCCAATCGCAGCTGTCATCTTGCTAAAGCACAGTAAAGCAACTCGAAACTATTAGGAGACTTTTACTTTAGTTCCGATTGCAATATAACTGTTTTCTTTATCTTTCCATCTTCACAAGCTAGTAATTGTGCAAAATACGTAAGTGGGCCATATTTCTTTCTGCTGCATTACCACAGAATCTACAGTATATTGTCTGATTCTGTCGAGTCTTTTCACTCCTTTTCAAGGTTTTTCTTCCTGTGCTGTTCCAAAAAGAGGGCCAAGAATAGCGACACATTCGGGCACAAGCTCCCATGTAATTTCCCACGCCTTTTGTCTCCGTTCCTGTGCCGCCCATGCATGCTGAAACAATAAGCTGGGAGCTTCGTTATGAAGCTGACAACAGCGCCTTTAAAAAACATAATTAATTAAAAAAAAACCCAACAACAACCAAGAAGTCAGGAGGGATACAATCATACCTACAAGTGACCCGTCCTCATGCACGCCTGTGAAGCAGCTAATAGGGGCATTTATTTGTTTTGAATTGAGTTCATGAACCCCAGGTTTGCAAAATAAAAGCTGCATGTGAATAGATTCGGTGCTGCTGGCTTACAGCATACAGTTACGCAATTTGTTTTCAACAGATAACGGCTCCAGAATTCTGACGCACCGTCGATTTCTGCATTCAGTGTGGGATTAATTGTTGTTATGTTCGCCTAACTAGCATATCTGTGACTGATGAGAATCTCATATCTTCAGCCTGTGGAAAAGCCATGGGAGACAAACTTCTACAGGTGACTGAAAATTAATTCCCACTCCAGCGGCTCCAGTTTAATGGCACTCAGTCGAGTGAACGCCATTGTAACATGCTTACTAACATCCATCAAAGGCAGATTGTGGGTTTTCCAGAAAACATTCACTTACAATATCTAGATATAAAAAAACCCCACCAAACTGACAGATAACGACTCCCATTCTGCAACTTCCACAGGCCCGGCGTCTCTCCAAGGCATCAAAAGTGGCACTTTAGCATGAAATTGAATAACCTGAAAGTCATTTACAGTAAACGTTTTGAACCTCTATCAGAAATGACAGACATTCAGTATTCTGGAGGAGAACGCGTCCTCACCCAGACAGCCAGACACAGAGGCTTAGTTCCAGCTCAGCTGCTATCTACAGGGGCTGAATGACAAAGAAGTTGAGGACACCAGTGAAAACATCTGTATCGTACTTGGTGAAGTTTCGTGACAGCTCTATTAGTGCAAGTCAATATGGAGCTGTGCATCTCCTTGTGACATTTTTAGGTCCCCTTAACATAATGGCCTATCACCCTGTCCCCGACAGGTACACTGAAGGAGGAAACACTTCGCTGTGCTATTTGCTTCTGTCCAGCATGGTGTGGGTACGAGCAGCAGGCCGAAATGAATCACAAAACCTGACCTGATTAGACTTGACATGGAGACACTGAGTAATGGTGCCCAAACAGTGTTTCCTGCAATTTGGCTCTCCAAAAAACTGAGGCCTGCTGGAGGGCTTTTGTTACAATGTAAGCCAAATCTGAAAATGGCAGGAGAGTAATGGACTAGCTAGGACACGCACAACGGCTTTGCTTAATCACGGAAACAACGGTAATATGTCGCACACACATAAGCTCAGCACTTTCCCCCCCGTTTGTCAACTTCTGACGGTTCTCATGACCGCAGAGAGCTCGATGCGAAGCTTCTGTGCCTCCATCTGATATTTTACCGCAGCGCCTTTGTCGGGTATTGACACAGACGAGGTGGAACAAAAACACGTAAAAGCTTGAACGAGAGACCTTTTAAAAATCACCGTCAAATCAGCGAAACAGAAAGTGCACAGAAGCAGCACTGATCAGTTTTTTTATTACTTTGATTTTTTGGGGGGGGATTTTCTTTTTAAGAGGGGCAAAAGGCTTGTGAGATATCATGTGAACAGACCTGCGGGCAAAATATAAAATGTACTTGGAATTTATATTAACTGATCACACTTCTTCGGGCTTACATCCAAACCACAGATTGGATTCTTTAAAATGCTGACAAGTGGTCTTTATTAGACATGGGGGACTTCTCTCTTCTGGATGTGTCACAATCTAGTCAGTTTAATGGAGGAACATACTGTAGCTGCTGTACCAAAGAGATTAATTTAATAACTTCTGCACTTCTGTGGAGAGTGTCCAGGCAGACAGCTGCCACAGAAGTACAGTTGAGACCTTGAAACATCCATGGGAATGATGCAGTCATCATCTCTCCGCTTTCACTGCTGAGACGTCAACATCGTGTTCTTCGCCAAGCCAGACTGCTACTGACGTTAGGCGTAGCCTGCCCTAATATCAGTAACTGAGCCATTTGCTGAAAATTTTAGCGCCCTCTCACCTGTAACAAATTATTAAAAGCCAAGAAAATTGCATCTAAATTGCAATAAATGGCCATTTAATGAGCAAGAGTGAACAATGTTGCACTTGAGATGCCGATCTAACCCGTTTTAAACATTTCATTTTCCAGAGTCCTCTTGAATCCATTTAACAGAAAGCACCTTGTATGCAGAGCATGTACAGTGTGCATTATTATTCAACACTATGGCCTCATTGAGATTTGAAGTGTCATAACCTCCTACACCTCCAATCCATGCTAACTTTTCAGCAATTGATTTTTTTTCCTTGCCACTAAGGTTTAATGTGTTTCGATATGATAAACACACTGCCACACATACACACTCCACACGCACACCACATCTTCCTTTCTCTACTCCAAAGTGAAATAAGCAGGCTAATGAGCTGTGAATTTTAGGTTTAGGCTACAGGAACACAATCCTCAGCAGCAGAAATGACACAAGAATGTGATCTCCTTCTGGTTCTTCTCCACCTCCTCCTCCTCTCTCCTTCTGCATCTCTTCATCCTTAACTCAGTCCTATCCGCCCACAATCCTCCATCCCCCTCTTGTGCTTGCTGAACACTGCATCAGCAGAGTCCCTAGCAGAAGGGAGACCTGTTCTTTAACTGGACCATTACAAATACCTGCTACCTCAAACCCTCCAAGATGCATCAGCCTCATCCGCACTTCTGGGAAGATGCAGCTCTTTAATGCGATTCTCTGTTATGCAATCCTGCGTGATAAATAACTGCAGACACTCTGAGATTAATGAAATTCAGGGGAAGCCCCCCCACACCACCCCACACACACACACAGCCTGATCTCCAGTATTAGCAGAAGATGACGGCTCTGCTATTTTTACTCAGGCATCTCCATAGGTAGTTTCTGAGGTCACATGGCGGCCCACCCCTAGGAGAAGCACACTGCTGCAGTGCACTATTTCTGGGCTCCCAGCAGGAAGAATCAGGTATGAGAGAAACCTGCTGAAAGGTGCCATAGCACACCACTGTTTCAGGGCCGATGATGGAAAGCTACCACATGGTGCAAAAAAATAACAGAGATCCCAAGCCTCATTCCCTTCCTGTCTTACCTCTGCAGCAACAAAGGCAGTTTAAACAGTTGGGAGTCAAGGTCAGTGCTTGGGGATCAAAAGGTAAAGGCGCGTGAAGCCTGCTGTCGCTTTTCTCTGATAGGCCCTTTTGTCTGTACTGAGTCTGAACCGACTGCCTGGTCACTGCTGGTGCATGCCAATGAGATGAGCACAGCCGCAGTGTCAGGTTTTGCGCCTCTTCAGAGTGACAGCTGCAGGATGGCTGGCATATCGCTCGCTTTTGCCTCATCTACAGTTTTGTTGTAAAGACACAGGGCTGGTAACGTTCAGAGAGCTGGTGAAGCTGGTCAGGAATAACAATAGAAAAGGAGAGAAGGCAGCGAACTACTGAGTAGATGTGTATTGTGACAGATATCAAAAACAGTGTGGTTTACTGTTAAATGCTAACCATTACTTCAGTCATATGCTATGCTTTTTGGGGGGGGGGGGGGGGGGGGGGGGGTGTCACTGACTTCCTGTCCCTTTGGCTTGTGGCCACTTAAAAAGAAGGTATGGCTAATTGCAAAACCTTGTGACCAGTTGCTGTGTAGCAGTTGTGACCAGCTCAACAACTGTTTGTCCCCATGCTGCCAATCACATCTGAGCCTAAAATTGTGGCCTAAAATTAAGTTAAAAACTTAATTAAGTTAAAAACTTAATTTTAGGCCACGATTCTTGTATAAGATATATGCTTGTACAAGTTTTCGAATAGAAAGCCTTGATTGTTTGAGTCAGTAACAGATTCTGTGACCCACTGTGGATAAATTGAGTGCAAAAAGTCTGTTTCTTTCTTTCAGGCAAATTCCTGTCAAAGATATAAGCAAACTAAAAAGCATGCAGTCTTGGAATTTAGGACATTTGAGGAAATGATGCAACAGGAAAGAAAACATACTCAAAATTAAATGAGCTCCACTGAAATTATTATAAGCTACAACACAAAAAACTGGGTTTCCCAAGGAGTGTGTAACAAACAAGTCCACATCCTTTGATGTTCTTCCTTTGTGTTGGTATGTAGTCAGGCACGCTGACGCAGACTACCTAATGGAAAGAGCGCCATCAAACAGATGATTAAAGCACCTGAAAGCCAATAAAACTGCTGACGCTCTAATAGAAAACAAGCTGAAAGCGTGCATTTTCATATCAGTTGTGGCAAGTGAATGAGAAGAACGATGGTTTCCATTAACTGATGTGCATTTCATTGATGATCGGTAGGAACCACGCGGCCCTCAGCGTATTTCATCATTATCCAACCTCCCAGTGAACATCTACATGCATGCATGCAGGTGACATCACTGCTTTCATCTTGCACTGCCATCGGGTGATTATCTCCACGCTGCTGCTGTCAAAATGAATGATTATTTTAGTGATGGTCATTTTTATGTGCTACACCAAGGCACGGGGTGATCAGAGAGATTTAAAATTGATTTTATTGTTATGCATAAATTCAAGAAGTGATGATCTTGTGGGTTCACAGCGGCCGATATGAGTTTTCTCATGAATCACCCTGACACAGTCCGCTGCAGTCGCAAATTAAATTCCATCTATTCAAAGAATTATCTTGGTGTCCGGCGTGGAAATTATAAAAAACAAAGATACACAGTGCAATTAACGTAAATGAAAATCAGAATGGTGCGTATATGTGTGTGTGTTTGTGTGTGTGTGTGTGTGTGTGAGGGAATCAGCAGCACAGAAAATATTTACATGAACCAAGAAACTGTATATGGCGTCGATCTCTATGGCGCTCGAATGGCAAATCATCATCATCCTGTGTAAACTGTCTAAGGAGGTAAATACATGTTTGCACATGAAATACTTGACAGATAAGCAGCTGCTCTCGGGATTCAGTCTCATTTGTGCTGGCTTTCACTTTCTCTGTGCTAAGTAGACTTTGCTTTCAAAGCACACACTGAAAAAGTCATGACACACGCACATTCGGCATGAAACAAACACCACAGAGAATGCATTACTTGCACAGAGGCCGTACTTGCCGGCATCCTGTGGGGCACTGACCGCAAATAAACTCTCTTGACTATTCTGAAGTCTATTCTATTAATAAAAATATGTGGGAGAAGCGCTGCTAATTATCCTCTTTACATATAAACAGCTGCTCAGTGCACTGTAATCCTATCGGTGTGTCCATATCTCCTAATGGTCCGGCAATGACTCATGCTAGAACACATCTACGGCTTATCCATCTATCAAAGTATTCATGAACCTCACTTTACTTGCATGTCAGGCGCCTTTATACATGTTAGGACTCGGATACTCTGACTTATTTTATGCCTTATCATCAGAGGAGACGGTCACATGATTCAGAGCTGCTGTGAAGACCATCAGCGGTGCAATGCCGTGAATGCTGTGAAGATGTAATGATGTTTTAATTGATTTCTTCACTCTGTCTGTCCCTATATGCCTTCTGACTTCTCAATGAGCATCTCAGCCATCAAAATGCAGGGCGTCTTGAGGCAAAGTCAGCACAGTCATTTAAAGCTCCTGTCATAAATGCTGAATTACCAGAGAAAATGGCTGAAAAACTTCCGGATCCGGAAAATTCCAGATTCCAGAATATTAAAAGGTTGGAAAAGGATGTTCCCATTCATTCAACCAACCAAACCTACATGGTAAAAAAGGCAATTTAGCCAGACGAGTGATAAAGGGAATTATTGTAACAGACTCTTCTTTTTTTTTGTTTTTTCTTTTTTTTTTTTGAGGAGGGTACTCCATCGCCTGCTAGATCCAGAGATAATAACCCGAACACAATAATGCCTTTGCACTGCCTCTGGAGAAGGGACAGCTGCAGAGTAAATAAATGGCTAATCTGACTTTAGCCAACGACTGAGCGCAGCCTTGACACAATAAACGAAAGAGATTGATGTCAATCCCAGCATAAGCTCTGCCCACTTAGTGCAGGGCACAACACAACAGATACCCTCATTTTCTGCAAACCCCCCACCCCGGTGCTGGTGGGTAATACTGCTTGTTGCAGTGATTCTGCTGCAGTCTGGCTTCACTTTGTCCTTTATTTCTCTGTGAGATGAAATGTGAAAAGAGAGCTTTCACACCAAAGGTCAAAACCTGCCTCAGTTGTTGTGTATGTGGTGACAGAGCCTCACCACAGGGGGCCACTGTTGCTATATAAAAACCAAATACACTAGACAGACTATAATAAAAAAATATATATATATTTAAAGGCCCTTTTAACCCAGAGTGACAGGAGATACAGAAAGAAACAAAGATGACCTCTGACACACATGGCATATTTTTTACTGCATGTGTGTATTAGGGTAAACCCATCTGAATCTACCTAAAAGAAATTCCAGATTCCTGTGCAGCTACTATATTACACATGCATGGGTGAGATATGTTAAATGTGTCCACACAAGAGTGAAATCTGCCAGGTCGCGCTGACTGTGGACAATCCACCACCAGTGTGCACTGAGAGGTTGGAAGACGGATATTACATAAGGAGCTCATCAGTGGGGTAGTGGCCCACGCACAATGCATCCTCAGTGGAATCTCTCACTGTTGATCAGCCTCTCACTCAAAGTAAGAACAAAATGGCTGAGGTGACAGCCTGAGGGGGAAAAAACAGTGCAGAGGCTAGAAATTCATGTGAATAATTAGCTCCTAAAAAGAGGCTACTTAATGCAAATGACCTGGGCGGCTGTATGATTGAGGAGAAATGGCTGCTGACATCCCCATAAGCTAAATGTATTTATACAGACGAGATGCTATCAGGAGGGAATACTAATTAGGCTCTTACTGCAAACAAAAACAACACTTATGCACTGGAATAACAAATATATACCCGTGAAAATAGCTGTTTATTTCATGCTAAACCACTACCTGTCTTATAGCTAAGGGTATCATTTTGCAACACAACTGTAAATAAACACCAGAGTGGGGGTCAGTGGAGTCCTCGCTGCGGTTAGAGCGCACAGTAATGTGCAAACCACAAGACCTCTGACCTTTAATAGGGAGCTTTGAATTTCTATTCAGTGGTTTTTGCTGGAAACACTGCTGCATGCCTAGGTTGTCAACACTGAAAGTGGTGAGACTACTGCAAGGCAATTCAAGGCTGATTATTCTCCAGTGTGAGGATTTGTTGTTTTCATTGTCTCACTTTACAGTAAACCAGAGCTGCAAATATTAGCTGATTACATAGCTTTTCAAACAATAGAAGACTCATTAGCTTTGCCATATGTGTGTAATGTGTTGCCTTTGCTGCAAGTAGGTGATGATCTGATGCTTTTGTATGTCATCTCTGAAGAGGTTTTAGATCACAGGACTTCATTGGAGATCAATAGGTTTCAATATTGCCAGGATAATCTTGACATTAGTTTGGAATATGGACCAGTAATCAAAAAATAAATAAGCATTTCTTATTCTGTTTTCTAGCTCAAGCTCATGACTAAAAAGTCTGATGTTAAGAGGCGCAGTACGTGACTTTTTAAAGCTGCATCCAGAGAACGCGGCAATCAAAAAAAATCGAGGGGAGGGAGTCCCCATGACTGTGCCATTTTCACAAACAGCTGTTGTGGGATACAAAGGCAAAGGTGTGGACTCCCAGGATGCCGCGCTGCCGTGACCCTCCTCATTTCGCTGCAGATGGACGCGGGTAGACACCACTGTCAGATGATGAGCTCTGCTTTAAGCCCCCGTGCTGCATGTGCTGTGTGCCAATCGGCTGCCTCCGCTCTCGCCGGCCCACAAACCCCTATTGACTCCACGCCCACTTGCCCATCCATCGCACAGGCAACCAGTTGCCTAGGCAACCTCAAAGCCCTCGTGCCTGTTTAAGTGTCAAGACAAATTCTGTTTTACATTTTACTTGCACAACACTTCATTTTTCATTCATCCGTTCATTCATGATTTTATTTCCACATCTGCCTGTCGCTTTTTGTAAGCAAAACCTGGTGCTCAGACTTTAACCCCACAGCATCCTGATAAAAGTGAAGAGAATTTTTGAAACAGCCAATTAGATGCTGACTTATATCAGTCATGAGATGATAAGAACTAAAAAAAAAGTGGCAGCCTTTAGTCTTTACAAAGTAGGCCATGAGCAGCGAAAAAAAATGATTAAGATCATCTTCAAATAGCTCAGATGGATGAGTATAATCTGAATTCCAATTACTATGTGCTTGTTTCCATCAAAGCAATTATTATATGTGCAAAAATGAAGCTGGAGTGAAACACAGCCAAAGTCATGATCAAAATCAATTATCAAACAAAAACAACTAAGCAGGCAGATATTGGCATAATTGCAGTTACATAACTGGAGTCTGATTTTTTTTTTTTTCTTTTGAAAGAGGGCGTCTTATTGAGCTCTTAAGTATTGGAAATAAAACCACTCAAACCAAGAGTTTGCTGTAGACTATACACTCTAACAACTTGCCGTAAAAAATAAAATAAAGGAATTCTGGGCATTACCATTCCCAGTTAACACAGTTCAATTCTTTCAGCTCCTACATCATGTGGGAAAAATCACATTGCATCATATTTGAATGACTTAAGTCACACACAGAAGCAGAATGTCCTGGTTTAAATGTGACCCTGACACAATCTGTGCAAGTTTGTAATTAGTACTTCTTGTCAACTGTTGATGGACAGATGATGAGCTAAAAATATAAAGTAGTATCACAATGGTTCAGTTCCAATCTTAATGCTGCATTTAAACTGTGACTGTTCTGGATGTGTGACGTGATTTCTAAGAAGTTACAAAGAAAGTCCAATTAATCATGTCAGGCTCAGGTGTACAAATGTTCACATGTTGAATGCAGGAGCATTCCCATAAGGTTAAGTGTTTAAGAGCAAGGGAGCCAAAAGCTCATTGTCGTGACAATACCGGCCTTAATTTTTAACATGAACTAAAAATATCTAGATATCATTGCTACAGCAATGCCACACATTTAACTCCCCTTCCAACAACAAGACAACAAGACAAGCCCGGGCATGTCTGAGAGCAAGAGCTGTGTCACACTGCCATTACAATTTAATACCTAAAATGGGAGCTACTAAATATAATGGCGTGTCATTACTGTTGCACTATAATGCTGCTGCTGCATGTGCTAACATCTTGTTTCAATAGATTCACACTTCAAATTATGTGATGCATCATCAATGACAGAAACTGACTGGAAAAAAAGGATGGAAAATACTCTTAATTTACTGACACTTTTAAATACTGGTGCAAGCATCAATAAAATGCACATTTTCCTGAACTATCTTGATATAATATTTAGGCTACAACGCCCACAAGTTCAGGGTACTCTGACAAAGCCGAGGCACCGTGTTTGCATAGTTCCAGATTACTTTAGTACATCAATAAAAATAAACAGTTTTTTTGTTGTTGTTATTTTTTCACATTACAGCAAGAACAGTAAATAACAGTATGAAACCAAGATAATAGCACAGTACTGTATTGGAATAAGATAGGTGCACAGTAAAATAACAGTTTAACACCAGAAAATCTAGCTGCCAGTGTTTTACCATAATGCAATGGGGAATTACAGTTTAATGCTTTCCATAAACTTGTACACATGATAAATGAGATTCTCTGGCTAGCTATTTACATTTAAATGACCTTCTAATGTCTAAAATCTAAGAACATTAAAAGAGTATTAGGTTAAATTTCAATTCACATTTAATCCACTCTGCTGCGATTTCTGCACAGTCACCCATCAACTAGCTCCCCACTGCAGCCTTTGCTCCACACCCAGTTTGACTGCTGTGCAGCCATCCAACTAATCAACACCATTTCCCCTCTCTCTATCAGAAACTAAAGTGTGTCAAGAAATTGGAAAAACGTCTTTCTGCTGTTTGACTTTGGGTGAGACCAAAAGAACAAAAGAGCAGGCAGAAAAGATACACAATCACAAGCAACATTCAGCTCAGCCCAGCTGCAATTGCATTCATCAATGCCATCGCACTGTCAAGAGGGGCGTGACACAAATAGAAAAACTCACTATGAGGCACATGCACAGACAACCACACACAAAACCCCAACTACACACACACACACACACACACTGCTGGAGGCTGATGCTGTGCTCATCAGTGTCACTGTTGCTGAGCCCCTCGCTGAACAATTCACAGCAGGAGCGCAGACGATGGAAGAAAAAGGATGCTTACATAAAGGCGAACATAGAAACAAAGGGATGCAAACATCCCCTGGCATGAACAAACAAAATATACAGCATGACAGAGAAAATCACGAACACACTCAAACTAGAAATTGGCCCACAAACACAGCATCGATTAAAAAAACAAACTTCACGTTCAAATTTTTTAAAATAAAATAAAATAGAATGGAAAGTCTCGCAATCCACCTTTTTCCCTAAACGTGGACATACTACAAAACAAAAACCACAAAATGGCGCTGCAACTATCGGCTCAACAATTGCACATCCACTGCCCTAAAGACAAACAAGCACCATTATCAAGACTGTCTCAGTGTTTCCATGGGTGCTGGATTTCTTTATTCCTCATTTCAAGTCTACATTCAACAGAGCACTGCTGTCATGCTCTGTACAGCCGCCCACGTTCAACCTTGCAGAGTGCGAGAGAGAGAGAGATAGAGAGGGAGGGAGTTAGAGTAGGAGGGAGTACAGGAGAAAACCTTGCTTTCACAGTAAGACACCAACAATACATTATGGGAGGACAAACCATATTGCTCCATGCTGTTTTTCTTACAAACGACTACACGAACAAACAATACGCTCGCATATTATACACATCGAAGGCGGCGTGCCAGGCCTTGATTACTATCGCCCCGTTTGAGCGGCTGACTAGAGCCAGAAGGGAAATACGCAAACTCTAAATGTGTTCACCAATAGGTTATGTTTATGTTTTGTTTTTGGGGTTTTTTATGTATATACAGCGGGGAACACATTTGTCCTTCCTGAACTTCAGCAATTTTCTGGTTAATTAAATTAAAGGAAAAAGGAAACTCATTTTGTTTGAAATCCACTTCAACAGACTCAGGTACTGTTTATCCCTCAGGTCAGAACAACATTGATTTTCACGGGGGGGAAAGCGAACAACTCCAGCTTCCATGTTTTTCTAACGTAGCAATGCTCAAGAAACGCTGCTTTTTCTGTCTAGACAGAATTCAAACTCAGAATACTGCAGCAAGATTATGAAATCTGTTTGTGAAACGCGGCTTTCATAATTAAGAAGCAGCAACGGGGGAAACAAAGTGCGGTCGTGTTATGCAAGGCTATTTATTTTCCATATTAAAAATCTTAAAAGATCATAAACTGGTCTGATGGTGCAAATGGGGACATGAACTGTAGCTACTACTGATGATAACAGCAAGGTTACATTCTAGTTTAGAGGAGGAGCCATGCGCTGATTATCACCTTAATCAAAAACTAAAAGTATGCCTCCACCATCGAGTCAGCTTGCACTTTACATCCATGCCTGTTCAGTCTTGACCTTTGACCTTTTTAGATATAAAATGTCATCAAATTGTCATTTTAGACTATTAGTGGATACATTCTGTAGATGTGAGGTCACAGTGAGCAAATCGGTTCATGATTGAGTCCAAGTAAATTAATTTACATTTGCCAACCAACCTAAAATGCATTTCTTTGGACTACGACAAGAAAACCAATTAGCATGACAGAACTCACAAAATATACAAACACTACATAAAAAGGCCCCACCCAGGTAGTGGATTAAAACCCAGTCCTAACCAATGCACGACCGTAGGAACTGCGGGTCACATAGGAGCAAACAATGCTAAGCTACCATTGTGACTGAACACCTTCAAGTTCAAATCCTGCATAGACGCAGTGATACTATAGTGCTGTGGATCTTTATTTGTCTCAGACAGTCGACCCCGGACAGTGAAGTGTGCCTTTAGGGATGGCTAAAGAGTGGACTCGCACTCATGTTTAAAAGAAATTGTAACAAAAGACCTCAATACAAAATGACATTTAGAAAAAAAATCCCCCGATATGAAAACTATTTAAGCTTTTTTTAGTGTTTAGGGTCTTTGCTGCCAGCAATCAAAACTTCAGCATTTCCAAAATCAGTACAAACAGTACAAACCACTTACATCAAAATCCTAGCAGTCTAAGTGAAACGGGAATCATGTTGGACTTGATCTGTATTATCATTTGAAGATCCCTCATGATTGTGACCCATATTACTGCAGGGGGAGGGAATCTATCAGAGGCAGTTCATCAGCGAGGATGAGCTCCTCTCGTGGCTCATAGTCAAGGCCGCTCATTTGTGAACACACACAAACATTGGCGCTGTACCCCTGCCTCAAACGACCTATTATAACTTCCTGTCCTCGTCTCGTCTCTCGGCAGACCACTGAGCTGTCAGGATATGAAAGGTGAAAGCAAAGCAGTGACCACCAGGTTATTAAAGCTAGTTTGACTGGTAGCGATGAAGGAGAGGAGGTGCAGAAAGAGGAGATAATCAGACATTTTGGCAGTGGCAGTCCACTGAATGAACTAAAATTATTCCTCCATGCAGCCTCAATTCCATCTGGCTTACTAACCATGCTGACAGAGACAAAATGTTCCTTATTGTGGCCTGCTGTAAGCATAAAACCTGGGTAACCATGGAGAGGGGTTTACTTCACTCTGCATCTCTGCTCACATCACCAATTAGCCAACTTGCACCGATTCAAAAGACAAGAGGGTCAGAATTGATGATATCTGATGGGCTCCCCATTTTTCAAAGCAAATAAAGCATTATTTATAGAACGTACAGCAAACACCAGAAACATCTGAACACATCCTCAGTGCATCTTTGCACTCATTATTTTTGCTAAAACTCTCATTATTTGGCAAAAGACAGCTTTCTACAGTTCGGTGATCTCCAGGGGAGTAGAGCTCAAACGATAGGCACCTCTACCACAAATTTAAGCTTGCAACTGCTTTGAATTAGACAGTTGCTACAAAGGAGGGTTTGGGGAAAGCATAAAAGAGGCTTTGATTACAGATAGCTACAGTGATCTTGTGTGCAGCTTGATTTCAATACACCTTAAACTCATGCTTCTTTGCAGAGAATGACTAATCCACAATCAAGGGTTTTGCTCTTATGAGCATGTTTTGGGTGCCAGATGAGCTAGATGTTGTCTTGTTGAGATGCCGGGCAGCCTACGTCAGCACAATAGGCTGCTGTCCAATTCCACAGAGCAAGGACGCAGGACAGACAAGCGTGAACAGCAAAAAGGCCCTTTCCCTCTAGGATTTTCTTCTCAAGCCTGGCAGCGCTCCGAGCCCGTGAGTCTAATTCTGCCACCAGGCCAGTCCCTGGCATCCTCTCCAGATGGTGGTGAACAGGGGGGTGAACAGGGAGATTAGGAAGAGAGTGATGACTGGTTCCTGACTACACATCCGGCGGCTGAGTCCCATTCTCCTCCTTCTTCTATCACATGCCAGCCATGGCCATGGATACCGGATGCTCCCCGGTCTCTGTACTTCAGCGAGGTGTTAAACTGTTTATTATGAACATAACGTGATTCTGTGGGAGTGCTGGAAGGTCAAAGCAGTACAAGCTCTTTAGAGAGGCCACATATTTTTTTACATAAAAGTTTAACTACAATCATCATCTGATCAAACCTGATCTTTGACCTATGGACATTAAAGATCATCACTATTACTTTATCATTAAAAACTAATTTTCTAATATGAATTTTCCAAGTTGTGCCTGAAAGCATGTGTTGCGACATCTTTGACCTCCCATGTTAGATGTTCATGCTCCAGTTCAAGTAAACATTTGTGCCAAATCTGAAGAAAATCCCTTCCAACGTTCCTGGGATATCATGTTCACAATAATGGGATGGATGACAGGTGGAATCACTTAAAAATATAATGCCTACACTCACTACTCACTTACAGTATATGAACAAAAGTACTGGGCCACATCCACCTTACACCTACAGGAGTCACTCAGTCATGAAAATCCAAGCCACAAAGCTCCCGGCCCACAGTTACTGTGCCGACGTTAATGCCAGAGGAAGTTTGGAGCTCAGCAGTTATTGAGTCAGCAGGATGTTGACTATACCATTAGGTGACCTCGCTCTGTAACTTTACATGGTCTGCTAGTTTGCTCAAATTTTGCCAAAATACCACATTCAGTTGTTGGAATAGCTAGGAGGGAAGAAATTCCATGCACTTACTTGTAGCAGTGTTGGCATCTTATTACACTATGACACTCAAATTCAGTGAACTCTTTAGTATGGCAGACTGCACAGCTACACCTGTGGGAATAGCACTGAGGCCATTTGAATACAAAGATTAAGAGGTGTGGTCCAAAAAATTTTATCCACAAAGAGCATAAAACTTGTGTTTCTGCAAAAAAGAAGATACCTAGTAGTAACCAGTTTGGTTTTTTTGTTTTTTTATGATTCTTTAGGATTTTATTTTAAATCGGTCTTTTATGCACCTCTGTATTTTTATTCAATAGAGTCCATCAGAGTAGTTTTGTATGATTCACAGTTCAAAATAACCTTTACTTATTCCAAACTAGGCCTTGCGCTGTGTGCCTGACATGACCACATTAGAAATAATGTTAGTGTTGGTGAATTCATCACAAACCAGGTGTCGAAATAAACTGTTGGAATCTGAGTATTTACAGCAATCTGAAGCCTGAGCTTTGTTCTCATGTGGATTTCTTACACATACGCTGACCTCATTCATTTTAAATGAATGACCATGTTTATTATATATGAGCATCCACCTCTAAAACAGTATTTATCGGAAAGAAAAAAAGAGGAAGACGGTCATTTTTAAAACAGAAGTGAAATCTAAAACTTAATTAAACTTACGGCTTTAATAGAGATAAATCTGTTCAAAAAGAGTGTGTAACTGCAACTGAATTACCTGAATGAAAACGTTAAATTCAACTATGGGTGAAAAAAGTTGCATCAGCTTCTGTTTTTTCAGAGTTTTGGAAGACGTTCAAGAGATGCTCGTGCCAAAATCCTGCAACTTGGTGCTGAAACAGTAAGCAAAAAACAATCTCAGACTTCCTTCTTTGTTCAGGAAAGTTGATGAGACAGGAAAAGTGGCAATTCAGGCAAAAAAAAAGTGTGCCTATAATTTACAGGCTTAAAGGACACTGCAGTGAAGAAGTGTGAAAGAGGTGGGGACATGACAAAGGATAAGAAAATTTTCACATGAATTGCTGTCATTAACCACACAAATACTGAAAGACTCTCAGAAAAAGAACAATGAAGTTATTTATTTATTTGTTATCTGTTATCTCCTCCAGATTGGATAAAGAGAGCGAGCAGAGGGGAAACGAAGCAGAAGAGATGAAGAGCACTCAGAGCAACTCAGACACAAAGTTGCTGCGTTGCTGTGACTGCGCTGTTTGATTTATGACTCTCCTCTTTAAGTGTGATGCTGCAGATCTTGCGTAACCCCCTTCAACTGGAGAAGCTGTGAACTACACCACAGGGTGTCATTGAATGATTCCTGTGCTGCCTGTACCCAGTGTCCAGTGCCTTGATTTGTACAGAAACACAACAGGAAATGCAAAAAATAAATAAAAATAAGGGGCCTAAGCCGCATGGATCACATAAAACCTGCCATCATCACCAGGTGCTGTTGTCCGGCCGCAGGTCTTCAAACCAATTACAACACAAACAGTATCCAATGTTACAAAAAGCACCAAAAAAAGCACCTAAAGGCATACTTAAAGCAATTTTCTCCCTTGATCTGGCTCAGTTGTAGTCTGATGTGTATTTAAGTAAATGAGGTAATTTTCACAAATAGTGTCTGAGGAGCTAAAACAGAATTATAAATGACATGTGATTATAGGCAGTGAGGTGTGGACATAAACAGGTTTCTTTCAATTTGGGATCAAAAGAGCAAAAGGACGCTTAGTCATCCAGCAAGCCTGAAATAAATAATGAGGAATCAGATCTGTAACCATGCTCGTGATGACCCATTACGCTAATATTGATTTTTTTTAAAAATCATTATTTCTGAGGTGAGTGCTGCGTGTTGTGGGTTCGGACAAAAAGATGAGGCTAAGCCAATCAGTGGGCTTTGATCAATTCCACTTAGATTTGTCCTGAAAAAAAGTTTCTACTGAGTGAAGCCTTGCGTATCAGAGTCACTCACTGGACCACTTTTTTTCCCTTGCCTTTTTATTTATTTAGTCTAGTTCTCCTAAAATTTGCCACTGCAGCCAACACGCTTAAAAGCATGCAAGGTATACTTTGAAGGTGAACTGTCTCTCTTTATCCATGTCCTTGTTCCCTTTTCATTGAACAAGTTGGATAATGGAACAAGTGGATGCTTTGAAGCGTGGGACTGTATTGCTTATTTTCATTCAATGCGACAAAATCACAGGCAAAGCATTAACAGGGTTTAGGCAGCATTGGCTATTGAAGAACAACTCATACACGTCAATATGCATTTACATTAGCACAAGAAGACAATAGGAAGAGGAAATATGCTCTAAACGAGCATTTTTTATTCTACAACATGGACAACAGAAGCAGATCATGCGTGGGGAAAATCATGAGTGTAGCTATAAGAATAATGGAAATGGAATGACATTTATATCACACTTTTTCTAGTCTTACTGACCACTCAAAGTGCTTTGGACTAGCCGTACATTTATAAAGTGCTTTATTCAATGCACTTTAAGCACTTTATATACCTCACATCCTCAGAGCATTTAAAATCACCAGTTAACCAAACAAACATATCTTTAGACTGCGGAAGAAGCCAGAAGAACCCGGAGGAAAGGCACACAGGAATGGGAAGAGCATCCAAACTCCACACATAAAGGAAATATACAGTTGTGTGCAAAAGTCTTAAGTCACCTATAACTGCTTTGTTGATTCCCAAAGAGGTACTGGCTGAAAATATGGCAATTTCAACATGGTGTTCAATGTTTCCTTAAAAAGAGGAAACTGCACAACTGGAGGACAAAAGAAGAAGTGGCAGGCTTAAAACCTATCTGAAGCAGATGAGAAGAATCTGATATCCTTAAGAAATACGGGGGGGGGGGGAAATCCAGCAAAGATCTGACATAGGACCTCAGAGATCCTGGCCTTTTAACTTATCCATCTATTGTCCACTGAAGCCTCATCAAAAATGTTCAAGAAGCCATTCTTAGAGACAGGAAACGAAGAGGAAAGGCTGAGTAACGCCAAGATACACAAGAACTGGACTGAAACTCAGTGGCAACAGGTCATTTTTCAGCAAGTCAGTGATCTCAAACACACTGCCAACGCACTAAAAGCATAACTAGATAGAAAAACATACCATGGAACACCTTACCAGGCCTTACCAGAGCCCTGACCTCAACATTATTGAAGCAGTGTGGGATCATTTTTAAAAGAGAACAGAACAAAAGGCAGCCAACATCCAAAGAAGGGCTTCGAATGTCCTTCAGGATGTCTGGAGGACTAGTCCTGAAAACTACATAAGGAAAAAACAAGAGACAGTTCCCACTGTGTTGAAGAATAAAGGTCATATCTAATGTTGACTTTTAAGCTCATTAGAATGAATTCCCTTATATCCTGTATTTCCTGTATGTATATCCATATGGTTCAATAAATCACTCCACCTATTTTTAATTTTCCAAGCAAAATATAAAGAAATGAGGAGGAGCTCAAGACTTTTGCACAGCACTGTATTAAAGACGTCACAAATTCTGACAGAAAATTCTTTTCCATGAACACTGAACCATCAACTATCAGCTACAAGTACAGAAGGCTTTGCTGCCAAGTACCATTTACACACAGAGCTAAATCACTGAAAAACAAAGTTTACACTGGAACTGGTGATAGGTTTTCTGTTTTGTCTTTCACAAATGCAAATGCTGAATAACCTAATATTAGAAACACCAGTTACTGAACGAGTTGAGTGATAAAATCTGCTCTGACAGTTTAATTTGTTTTAGTTAGTTTTTTTTTTTAAGGGAAATTACTCTGCAGGTCTCATAGTAGGGCTGGGCGATATGACCCAAAATTCATATCTCGATATTTTTTAGCTGGATGGAGATATAAGATATATATCTCGATATATATATTTTTTTAAGCCATAAAGTAAGAACAAAAAGAGAGTTCTTAGTCAAAGCTGTGTCCCAGATGTCACACAGGCACTTTTATTAACATACAGCACAGATGTACATGAAAAATTACTCAAAATTAAATTATGAGCATTCATTAAATAATCATGCTCCATAAATAAAAGAAAACAAGGTTGTTTTTGTGCTAAACAAAGAGCTCACAATTGTGCAGTCAAAATGTAAACTAAAAGACGCTGAGCGTAATAACAAAGACAGACAGATTTCACAGCAGCTCAATTTCCAAGTTTTACTGCGTGACTGACAGCCTGGAGTTTGAAATCCGCTTCATAACCACGTCTCTTACAGGTGCCATTTATGGTCCTTATACACACACAGTACGGTAATATTACGTTGAAGCACAGTACGTATCACTCCGCGAAGCTCTTCGGTAGCCGTAATGCGCCGACAATCTATCAAGCGGTGCATTACGGCTAGCTTACCAAAGTCGTACTCAAACATTTTTGACAGATTGCTGAGCGCCGTGTACCACATAAAATCGGTTCGCGGCCATCAAGCACAACCAGAATTCATACATAAGGCGCGCTATCAACTTTTGAGAGAATGAAAGGATTTTAGGGTTAGCGCTGTTAGCTCGTTAGCATGTTTAGCTCGTTAGCACGTTGACGCCGTCCAGCCCCACGCATGGGGCGATGCACAGTAACTCGTTAACGGAGATTTGCCGTGTCCGTCTTGTCGCTGCCTGCACGTGAAGCGATGGGGTAGGAGGGGGAGTTGTCTTCAGTGAAGGCGAGGCGGAGTAACGTTGCGTAGAGACAAAAGTGGACGAAAGAGAGGCAAACTTGCGGCTCCACAACTATAATTATAACGTAACATAGACTATATCGATATAAAGGATATTGTCACATCTTATATCTCGTATAAAAAAATATCGATATGTTTTAAAAACTCGATATATCGCCCAGCTCTATCTCATAGATAAATACACATTTGATATTGTTACATATCAAAGCCCTACAAGTTAGGCTATTCGATTTTTATTGCACAGAAACCTTTAGATGTTGTTTATGTAGCCACCTAGTGCCAAAACCATGCGGTCCATGTCGATATGTTTACAGCAAGTAGAGAAGTAAACAGAAACTCCTAATCAATCTGCAACTGTCAGCTGGAGCGTTCAGAAACCAAACCACAGACTCCAACTTCAGACACAATTTAAAATTGGGAATCAATGGAAGAGTAGGGAGTTGACTCCACTTATTTGCAAGTTTATGTTTAAAAATTTATGGAGAATTGGGGTCATCACAATAACTACAGATGATGAATTTTATGGTAGTTATAGATTAATTTGACTTGTAGCACAATAATATTTTTTTAACAACTGTTTTGTTTTTTTCCCTTTTTCCCACCAGATTTTCAATAGAAATCATCACAACACTGTTACCATTTTTTTTTCAGCAACATGAACCTCTGATATCAGGGCAGCCACTGTAAGAACATTTAAAAAATATTCTCTTAAGCTCTTGAACTACTTCATAAACAGAATTCCTCCAATAAATCAAAGGCTATTGCTGCATGTTACACCACACACACCAAAGTTGTCCTTCAGGTCAGGACTGACTTACTACTGAACTCACAGGACACCAATTTCAGCTGCATCTTCACAGCAGCAGACACCAAAGCTGTATTCCCAACCAAGACCTGTTATTGAGCTAATACTGAATGGCTTCACGTGCGTTATCATGCAGGTGACTGAAAAAGAAAATAGCTGTAGCACACTGTACTTAAGTCCCACTATATTATGTCCCACAGCTCTGTGGTGTTACACAGTGATGTGGATTGGGGTGTTTTTTTCTTTCTTTTTACCTAAGACATAACAGCATCACTGTTAGAAACACGTTTTCTGCTGTCATTCCTGCCACTCCTGCCATGCCGGAGCTCTAACCACAATCACTCAAAGTACAGCGTCCAAACCGTATGGAAATTGTTCATGCAGCAAGATGAATGTCTTCCACTGCAGCAAGGCTAAAATGTACACAATAATTACATGGCTGGCTTAGCAGGACAAGTGGTGAAGGCGGATTGCACAAATTGCTATGTGCGACGAGTGGCAGGGAAGTAGGCCAGCTGAAAGGATGGCATCCCCATCTGGGATCGTCTCTGGAGGTTATCACTGTGAGAATCCCCGTGCTCTAAAAGAATCTGAGATTCCCAAAACCCCTTTGTTCCTAAGACCTCTAAATAAATCACCACCACTGTCCTGCTTATGATCTAGCCTGGCCTATGTTCCTTACCTTTCATGGAGCATATGCTGGAAATAAAAACACTGGATTCAAATCTATTCAGCACAGAAACCCAAGGCTAAACCCCCTCTTCCCCTTTTTTACTCCTTCATCAGATTAGAACAAACAATCCACCTACGTAATATATTAGAAGGCTTATGGGTGGATAAACTAGCTCCAACTTTAGAAAAGGCTCTTATATAAAGTCAGAAAGTAAACCCTTTTAAGCATTTAAGCGCATGGAAAGCAAATGTTTTTATACTTCTATGGCTCTTATTTAGACCTGTGACTGGCAGGGTACCCATTGACAATCACTATGACCAGTTGTCAGATGGCCACTAAGCACAGTTAATGATACAAAGGTACACTCAACAGCTGGTTCCATGACTACAGAGGGGAAGTCTTCTTTGAGAGCCACAGATGGTGTCAGAAAGCCCAGTCTATGAATCTACGAATTCACCCAGGGGTTTTCAAAATTAACCTTCTAAAAAATGATGGTGTCTAACAATATAGCCATTCCCGTCGTGTGTTGATATTATTCAGTATTTGTGGGGCTTACCTGCAGAGTTAAATGTGTCCGAGTCCGTGGAGATGGGCCAAAGGCATCAGGGGCATGAGGGAGAAGAAGCAAAGAAAATCAGTGAAAAGTCCAATAGATGTGAAGTTAAAAATAAATCACTCCAAACTTCAGTGGGTTACTCAATAAGGCAACATCTTCCATTATGAATCAATCATATCTATTGACTCTATGTACACTCTAATGAGACACCACATGACCCGTGAGCCTTCTTACTTATCTGCCCTATAAATACTGACTTCAAAACACAATTCATAAAGTATGAAATTTGTGGAAGGCTGAGAGCTACCTCATAAGACCTACCACCCATGCTATCAAATGCATGCATCGATTTGATAGCATGTATCTTGTGTAATGATCTAAAGTTTGCCAGTGTTCACATTAAACTCTCAACCTGCCACCCGATGAGTTCTCTTTCATTAAAGGAAATAATCTTCACTGATAGTTTAGTTTGCTGACAGTTTGCTGATACTTCCTTGCAAAACTTACGCAAGCTGTCTAATGGAGCTCAGCAACAGCATAGAATAATGTATCTGAAAATAATGAGTGAATAATTCATGAAAATCGTCGCAAACAGACACAGTTCATCAGGGTATGCTTCATCCAGTGAGACGCTCTATCTGGATGGCATTTTCATTATGTCTTTGAAGCAAGCATAGGTTAAAGTGGGATTTTTTTAATAGCAGTGTAAAATACTGTTTGCAAGCTTAATCTTTGACAGATATTTATCAGATGGCAAGATAACAGCCCAGCTCAGTGACATCTCATCAAAACATCTGTTGGCATCAGAGATATTTACATTATCTTTGCTTGTGCTCTTCAATCTCCAGTCCTTAAATCAACTAGTTAATTCTGCATGTAAGCCATCTACTTATCTACCACCCATGGTTCACCTGATCTGATGAAACTGCACAAAAAGAACTGCCCTGCATTATTTGACATAATTTCTTCTTCAACAGGAGCCATCTGAAGACCCGGTAGCGCTTGAGGGTAAGCCTAAAAATCAGTATGCAGGCCCCTGGTGAGCCATGAATGCACAGTGAAGTTCGACACTAGCATACGGATGCCCGTCCCTGTGCCTGGTTCTGCCAGGAGGTTTCTTCCTGTCAAAAAGGAGCTCTCCTTCCCACTGTCACCAAGTGCTTGCTCATAGAGAGTCATCATAGCGACTTGGGGCAATTGTTGTTGTGATTTTAGGATGTATAAATAAAACTGAAATGAACTGAATCAAAAATAAAAAGGAAGAAGTACTTTTATTATGCCTCAAGTGTTGATTAGAGCTGTGACTGAAGAAGGCCACGTTGGATTTTCAGATTTCAAATTAGTCTGGGAATGGCTTATCTAAACAATTTCCACAGAAGTTCACATGTAAAAAGGACAGAAGGATTGTGGCAAAAAATATTTGTGTCTAAACTCAGTTACCAATAACAGTAAAGATAACAATAAAACTCAAAAGGAAATATATTTAAATTGAACTGTATCTGTCAAAGGTATTACAGGGAATGAGTTTGGGCTTTTGGTGGGTAGGGGTGGGGAGTGGGGGCACTCTATTTATCACAGAAAACCCTAACAAAGAAAATTATTGCAAACAGAAGTCAAACTCGAAATTGAAACTATAGCTTGATTAAAATGCCCAGACCAATTCCCTACTGCATGAATATACAGACACAGTGGGAAGACGATAAAATACTAAACATTTTATAATATTCTAAGCACGGACTATTTCAATTTTACAGCATTTAAGCAATAAAACGGTCCTCATAAACAAAGGATCCAACAAGAATGTTAGAGTAGGTGTTATTCTCTCTAGATGGACACAAGAGGAAAGATATTCCAGTAAAGCTCCATAGCAACAACCAGACAAACTGTTCCCATCTTGAGAAAAATTTTTTATATATATATATATATATATATATATATATATATATATATATATATATATATATATATATATATATATATATATATACATATGCCCCTCCTGGTTCCAGTGTATGTCCAATAACTCAATAACTCACAGTCATCTAAACCACTCCATGTTTGGATTTGCATAGCTTCCCTCGTCCTTGAGTCAGTGCAGACTGAGGCGTTGCATTGCTCAGCACGGATCATATGCAGCAAGAAGAATTTTCAATGAGTCATCAGCACGCCAGTTAATTCACACAGTGCATCATATAATAGCCTGCTCGGTTCCTCCTGCAGTCAAGTAGCTGTGTTGTGAGACACAGTGACCAACAAAATACATGAAGTGGAAAAATTCAAGCAACGACCCATGAAAGGAAAGTAATTAACAGAAAGTGGAGGTGTCTGTAAATCACTTTATACATAATTTAGAGCACAAAATGGTTTGCAAGGATCTTATATCCTAACGCTGTTTCAAAACCATAACGAGAAGGGGATTTATTGATTATCAAGATGTTAAGAGATTATTTTGTGTTATTTGGCTCATCAACTATCATGCAGATCAACTGGACCAAAAACTGCCTGCAGCCAGTGTGAATCTGGCTGTCTGGAATATGTGGTCGTCCAGTGACAGCCAGGTTGCATTTCTAAGCATTTCCCTGCTCATTACCCAGTGCTCCATCCGCCTGTGACCTTAAACAGAAGTAAATGGATATAGAAGGCGAATGATTGAATGCATGTTTAGGGTTGACTGAAAGGTTAAAATATCTCTCATGTGTGATTGCACAAAGAGTACGGCTGCAAATAAACCAGTGTGGATGTTTTAGAGAACAAATACTGTGCTGAATTATATCGTCTATCCAAATATACCAGACCAGCAGCACAGGCTCAGACAACCACAGGTCAACCTACCCTCAGGGCACTCTATCTGATGAGATCTGATTCTTTCTTTGTCAGAAATGAGGATGTCTAGTCATGGACTGGCTGCAAACAAAAGGGGTCTGAGGCAGCAGCAGCAGGGGCAATTATCTGCACTGAGGCTATAGAAGTATTGAGAGCGTGGAGTAAAAAAAGGAAATGGTTATAATCTTGAAAAAATGGTGCAGACTGATTCTTGCAGACAAGCTCTCTGAAAGGGCTTCCTAGACGGCAGTCTAACCCCTACAACAACAACTCCTGACCTTCTGCTAGAATATGACACTACTCTAGCACCTTGTCACTACTCCTCAGCAAAACTCCAAACACATCCATCTCCTCAGGCTATTGAATTCAACAGACACCCCTCCAGGTTCAGTGGCAAAGGCTCGCGTGCGGGGAAATTCACACATCCAACAAAAAAGAAAAGAAAAGAAAACACCAGAGGGACACCACAAACACACACTCTCATGCAGACCTACTCCAGCCACCTACTTGTGTTGCGTAACGCATGCCACTGCCTACCCATGCACCAGCCGATCTGCACTACACTCAGCCACCGACGTAGATGCATCATCAGAGCTCGTACACTGCTAAAGCAATATAGATGACATCTTTGTCTCTCTTTAGAAGACTCATTTTACAAACTAATACAGGCCCGCACTGCTGCTGATGCTTAATGACCTGTGCCCGTCCTGTCGGTGTAAGCTGAGATTTCAGTCAGATGGACTCTTCCCAAACGTGACATCTGACAATCCGCAAGGGTGAGTCTGGCCAAAGGATTTATCTTCAAAGTGGATCACTAATCATGCCCAGGCTCTCACTCACCAGCCCACTAAAGGTAGGGTCCTATTTACTAAAAGCCCTATTGGCATGAAGAGACCACAGAAAGATTTGTTTTATTGTGTTAACAGACAAAATGGAGCTTTGAATTAGTCTAGGCTGCGATTAGCTGCCAGTTTTTTTAAGACCAAATCTAGATTTCATGCCAGATTCTGACACAACAATAGAAACCTTTTTTTTTAACCGCAGAAGGTCTCTTGAAGCCAAATATGTGAAAAGCCACAGTTTAGTAGAGTGAAGGCCTTCAGAGACACAAACATTAGTAACACATATCCACTGGCCTAAACATATTTTGTGCAAGTGCTTGCAATTGGGCAAATAACACAGAGCCTGCAAATCAGCGGTGCTAAGAAAGAGGTGTGCAAAGGAAATAAAAGCCTTGTAAATGTCTTACAGAATTGACACAAATTGCTCACTATGCTTTAATACGGAGGCAGGGTGCATCTCTAGACACCAGTTGGTCCAATTTCACAACAGAATGGGCCCAAGAGCACAGCAGGGCGTGAGATATACTGCATGACAACACGAGTGTCATAATTCTTCCTTTTTACCAGTGCAGTATTTTATTTGGGGCCAGCAGTTCGTTCCAGAACGCGATCACAAAATCGAGGGAGAGCTCATCTTCAGAAGGAAAAAAAGAAGGAGAAAAAAACGAGTGCCAGGCTGCTGAACAGTGCACTTTTCACGCCAGACTCCTCAATGAGGAAAATCTCATCATCCAAACCGAAGCTATTGAGAAGCTGCACTGACACAGCCCTGAGCGAGACTCTGAATGGCTTATTTCAAATGGGCACTGCAGAGTGTCTCTTCGCAGAGAGGACGATACAGTCACTCCGTCTGCAGCGCTGTCTCGTATCAGAAACGCTGCATTTTTAAGAACGGACCAAATGGTGCTCGGCAAACACTGTAGCATTCTGGTAATTCTGGTCTTCTTTCTCCAAATCTCCATAGAAACATTGGTCCTAACTGGCAGCTTATTAAGAATATGACACTTATGAATGATTTCTTCATATTTTACTCGCTCTTCCCATCTGCTGTTTGGCATCGGCCTCTCGTGTCCTGGCATCTTGCGGCCTTCCATAATTCGATTGAACCCTGAGATAAATATGCCAGCTTTCTGCCAGTAACTCTACTTTTTTCACATAGGGAAAATCTCCTACCACTTATTTTCATGATTTATGTATATGGATGGAGAATGCTGCAGCCAAGAAATCATTAGGTTCCAAGCACACAAAGAGATATTAACTCTTTACCCTCTGGACACGCCTGTAAATCGAAGGCTTAGCGCGTAATTATGACCTTAAATCCACACATGTAGAACGCATTAAGGTTACTACTTTTGTTCACCACAAGTCATTATTTACTTCTGAAATGGAAAAACTTTCAGACTCCAGTTTTCCAGAGAGTTCCACAGGAAGTAGATGTTTGCCGCTTGGATGTCATCTCTTATGCCAAATGGTGCTGACTCGGGAGTAGACTGCGATTGTGTTCCTAAAGCGGCTGCAGCACATGTAGCGCACATACTGTACCACATGACATGAGCACAGGTCATAGCCGGAGGGACCCAGCAGTGGAACAACTAGCAGGAAGCGGGGATATAAACAGTAAATAGGGGCTGGGGGGGTCACATTACACTTCCTCCCCAGTTATTCCCACAGACTAAAACATCCTTTCACAACAAACAGCTCTGCAAAATTTTGTTATGATTCACAAAACAAGTGACCAAAATATCCGAGCTGATCCAGACTTAAGCTGAGTAACAGATGCTTCAGAACAGATGAATACTTTATCAAAACCAACTGTCCACTGGAGCATTTTTCTATTTATTTATTTAATTTTTTTTTTTGCAATTGTGGGAAAACACAAAGCCAAAGTCATATTTGAAACAATCAGCAGCAGAACAAACTAGAAAACAAACACCTGGCACGTTGCCTGCCTGGGCTGTTTGAAGACAGGGAAGACGAGGCCAGAGGACATGTTGGAACACCCTCAAAACACTGACATCTACAAAAGGAATGTAGGACCTGGGTGATAACCCTTAGCTGGCGCATGTTAAACAAGCTGTACTGACAGGAGGACTCACATCAGAAAAACTAGCGCTGATAAGGTTTTCCCAACTACTATAAGTTCAATAAGAAATACAGTGAGGAAAAGTGATATATAAGGATATTCCATTTACAGCAAATGTCACAGTGCCACACACACATCCTTCCTTAACCACTACAAATGTGCCTCGTGATCCTATTTTAATGGTTGCTAAGGCAAGAGTTAAGTATTGTCATAGAGAGCGGATTTTAAAAGTAAAAACTGGTTTCTTTGTCCGTTTTAAAGGGATATTTATGAGGAGGATTTGCAGGCTTTCAGGCAGAATGAGTAGCAATAGCAGTAGATAACAACACAGCCCTTCCCCTCCTTGCTCAGCGGGATCCATTCACACCACAGTAACTTTCATGAATAACCCAACCTGCCTCATGTGGAAACAAACAAACTGTCCTTGAAGACTGACTTAGACAGAAAAACTGTGACACGTCCCTGAGCTATTAAGGGAATTACATTGAATTTCCACTGCCCTGCTGCCTTTAAATAGTCTGCACATTGTCAATTACGTGACTCTCCAAGAGGAGTAACTAACTTATAATTCCAGAGCTGTCTTTGTAGCTCTGTGCATGCAATCATACACTGCACATTCACAGCATCACATACTGTGTGGAGCCACACTTCCGTTATCCAGCATTGTCCTCAGTAAAGAAACTGGGCTCCCCGGAGGCCAGAAAAGTCCCTGTATCACATTTCCCTTCAAAGGAGAAAAGGCGACTGGGTCTAATTTCCTAAAATATCACGATAACTAAAACAAGACTCTGCTTAACATATCTCCGCTGGCTAAACTGATGCTGCAGCCCAGGTTGACTCAATTTGATTTGATGCCACGATTCTCTATTCATCCCCTATTAAATGGGATCTGAATCCTGCCACAGTTGAATTTCCAGAGACAAACTGGTCTTTTATTCTAAGGACACTTCATTCTTCTCCATGATCCTCTCTCCATCCCAACCTGGATGAGGACAGAATCTTCCCACAGTTAGTCACGGGACTGTTGGCAAGCTGAGGGGACTTGGAGGCATATGCGTCTTTCCATCTGTTGCTCACTCACTGCTTTCCAAACCCCTTCCTCTGTCAGCAGCCATCTGCTTCCAGCCCTACCCCACTGGCAGGAAACATGAGCACTTCCACCATAGGATATGGCTGCTGCACAAATTCAAAAAAAAAAAGAAAGAAAAAAAAAAAAAAAAAAAGCAATAGCCTATGGCTAATTTCATTGGCCAACATCTCAAGCTTGAAAAATAATGTTAAATGGCAAAATTATAGCCATCCAGAAGCAATTTAAGGGTAGTTGTAGGGGTCCAGCTTATTTTTATTATCTATTTATTGGCTCTTAATCTCTGAATCAAAAGTTTAATCCATGAAAAATCAGAAAAATGAAATATGAGGTGAAATATCCCTTTACAATATCCTAAAGCAAAAGCTGACATGATGATGATGCTTGTTTTCCCTTATCAATACTACAAACTCAAAGCAGCATATTCTCAAGATTTCAGTGTAGGAAAATGGAAAGTGCCTTTTTATGTTATTTCCTCAAAACGACTTTATCGATTAATCAATCGTGAAAATAGTTATTTGACTGTGAAATAACAAAACCGCTTCAAATCTCTGGGGATAAAATGACTACAAACTTTGGTGAATGCGAGGGTATTGCTCTTTGTTGTAGTCTGTCATCTGAAATTTAACTGAAAAAGTCACATCTTCACAATTACACAATATCCCTGAAGCAATAAAAAAAAAAAACAACCATACTGATCACCATATATCCTAAGAAAATTGGTAATTTTCTCCACTATGTTACATCTAAATCTAATAAAGCTCGCTGCTGAACAACTGCAGATTCGTGCTTGGCTGGGAAAAGCGCATCTCTTATTCCGTACCGAAAACCTAGTTATTCAAAATGAACTCAGCTAAGAGATTCAATGGCTTTTCCCTTCAATAAAACATTAAATCAGAACCGACAATGTCACGGTTCGACAGAAGGGGGAAAAAACAGAGGGAGAAAAACATCTCTTATAAACTCTCTATTTACAAGAGATTGTGTTGAGTAGATTCCAAATTTTTTATTTAAAAGATTTTTTTTTTTAAACTGACCAGCTTAGTCTTTTTTTTTTTTAAAAAGGCGTCCATCAACAGGAGAGAGAGAACCTTTGTTCAATGGCACAATGGAGGACATTCTGCTGTAGAGGATAGCGTCACATTCAATAAGCTATGGTGTGGCAGCACAGAGGGGAGAGCAGGGCTGATACAGAAATGGCACTCTGACCCCACAGACCCACCGAGCCCTCTGACCAAGCCTCTGTTTACAGCTTACCAGTTGAGCTCATCTCTGCTGACCTGCGGTCAGGAGTCGAGTGCAGCATTATTGTGAATTTTAATGGGGCTGTCATGAGCGTTTTGAGGCTGCACATGACAGAAATCGTAAAGGCCAATCCCGCACAGAGAGCCGTTTGAGTCTGAGGCATGTGCAAACCCTGTTATCTGGTGAGCATCTGTCGGGGAGGGGGGAGTCTGTTACTACTACACTCTGAAGAATAAACCTGTGACGTATATTTGACGAGAAGTGTTGCTCGAGGATTAAATATGCTTGAAACCTGATACTTGCCGTGCACAGGGGTGGTTCGGTTCAATTTCTGCAGATCTGACAATGTCTTCAAGTGAATGGGAAATCAAAAGAAGAATACTTTATTAATCCCCACTTGGGCGACTGACATGGGAGCTTCATGCACAATTGAAGCGTTCAGATCCTCATTACATCACACCAACAGACTTGAGTGAAAGCTTGACAGTGGTGTTGTAGGCCGCTGAGACACGAGTTACAGCAAAAGAGTCCTTTCTATCTACAGTCGCTGGCTTGCTCTTTCATCCAGCACAGATGTTTCTGATGTCTCTCTCTCTTGATTTGAGAAAGATTCCCTGCAGTATCAACATACATCAGATGTAAAGTGCAATTTGGACATTTAAGCCAGTATGACCCCAAAAGTAAGAGTGTGATGCTTGGTTTAGCTTACCATTCCTTGCCCCACTTAAAGAGGTGAACTGGGGCTGGTTACCAAGCTTAAACATGTAAGGAGAACACAGCAGCATCCATGAAGCAATATCAAAGAATTAAAGAATCAATAAATTTCCATTTTCTCTTTTATTTTCATGAATCTTACTATAATAAACAAACTGTGTTCGTCAGCTAAATTCGACAATAGGAGTTTAGCAATCAAACATAGCACACAGGTATATCTTAGGCCCCAGAAAGGGGGGGGGGGGGGGGGGGGGGGTTCTTATCTATATCAGATATGTTGCATAGCAACCACCTGGCTAAATGCACCTGAACACCTCAGAACTCTTTAATAGCGCAACAGTAACATCTAATTTGTATCTACTAATTATGTGTGATTATATTATGACATCATCATTTTCCATAGCAACCACCTAAAAATGGACTAACATCACAGACCTAACAATACTGTAGCATGGGCATGTGCTAGTAGAATAAATAGACAAGATAAAATGTGTTGTAAGCTTTGGAGAGGCTGGCTGGTTGCTTCTACAATAAGGTGGGCTAATCGCCCCCAGGCTTCAGCTCTATACTTGACAAGACAGGCATGAGAATAGCTATCAATCTTTTGATCTTACTTTCACTAAGAAGGCAAGAGATTCCTATTTTTTCCTACAAGAAATAATAATAAGGCTCCTCAAATACTTAAGCGTCAGCAGCAATTGGATTAATCTGCTATCCCACCTGCAAAAGCAGTAAAAGCTTCATTGTGCTGCTCTGACATATTTTAATGACTATGCTTAGTGGTTTGGTTTTTTCTTTTTCTTTTTAATTTATAGGCTAATTGCAAATCTGTGATATATTTATTTGAACAAGTGTGAAATTCTGATAATTTATATAAGACCCGAGTTTTGCTGTGCAGTTTATTTGTACAGATATTTGTGGATCTCTTGGCTGGATCATAAAAGTTTTATCTAATTCATTTTAACACCACATCCTAGAGACAAAGTTTTCTTTTTCTAATAGCAGCTGATCAATTTGTGTTTCGAGAGAGGGAAGTGGAAAACGGGGCCACGGCTGAATTTATTCCACGCTTCACAGATGTATTTATGCGAGGGTTTTATTTAGGCACAAGATCTACAACTAGTAAATACTTACTGAGCTACTCTATAAACAACAGCATTCCACTTTAACAGAAATTTACACTGACGTAGAGCGTAAGAGTCCCAGCTGCCGTTATTGACTGACATTTTCCAACTCTATGAAAGTTTCTTATTCATATTCACAGATATGGTTTTGAAATATAATGAGCACATTGTGGAGATTTCACTTGCCAAATGTAGCAGCAGCATTCGCCTGACACAGATGGCCCACTGCCCAGTTCACCCAGTCGAATAACACAAACCCCGCAACCACACACACACCTTACACTTTAAACCTCTGCTGAGCCGCATTTTCATGTTTATTTAATGACCCTGTGACATATCATGATTCTCGAATTAAATGACAAAAACAGTGTCATCCATAACTCACTACAGGATGGCATCTTGCAGTCAATGGAAACAGTGTTAGTTATGATTTTACTGTTTTACATGTCAGTGATCAGGAGGCAAGATTTATTATTTTCATTCTCTGCTTGTGATTAGCGGATGAGCTCTATGCTCGTGCTCTTCTTGGTGATTGACTACAAGAGAGAAGCAGTGTGTACTGGGGAGATGCTTAGGTGCCACACAATGCCAACAGAGAGCTCTGAGGCTTCAGTCTGTGTGCTTTTTGTATCTCTCTGTGTCATCCCTATTGCTATTTGAGCACACAATAACCCATTGTGCAAGCTTATTAGTCCTTTTCTTGAAATCCCAAGCACCCCTCTTGAGTAGCAATAGATTTAGGTGGCTGCCCTTGCTCTGACATTGGACTGCCAGTTGGAAATATGCTATATGAGCTTTTCCAGTTTTATGAAATCCACTTATAATTCGAGATATAGAATAATGTAAGGACATTCTAGCACTTGACCCAAGGAAATCCCCCAGTAATACACACGGGACATTGCCCCTAAATCATAACGTGCTACTCAGAAAGTGCAACGCCACCGTGAGGTTAAAAAAGCAGGAAGGAGTCAGACCACTCTGCTCCGTCTTTCACTGATCTGTGCAATTCTTGTCAGTCTAGAGGTGATATTTAAATTTTACAAACCTCCATAATTTTTACCCTGCAACTGTCCTTAGAAAACAAAGCCCTTATACAAGATAGATTCGATTAAAATGTAAATTAGCATCAATCAGCATTTCCTTTACGAGTAACACTAAAGATAATATTTCTAGGGCAGAGCTTTAACTGAATTTCCCTCTACACTCGCACGAATACCTAAAATCATCACATGACAGATATCATCTCTGCAGCTACATCTCCATATATCAGTTATCAGAATTATATTCTTCTTATAAGTCCAAAAACATGATTTATTCCCTTAACAAACCTAAACCTAATGTTTCTCAAGGTCCTGGTTCACTGTTGACTCGGTAGAAACTACATTTACAAACATAAGTTTGTCCTATGTTGTCTTGACTTGCTACGTCAAACAAATAATTTTAGCTCAAATTCAGTTTCATGCCAGATGCCTGATTTGGTATTCACAGGCATGTTAGCTGAATTATCACTGGTGCATTAAGAAGAATAAAAGCAACATTTAACAGAAATACAGGATGCAATTATGGCTACAAGTTAACAGTACATATTTTGTATGACTCTGTGTTTTGTTTAGCCTGCAATCAGCTGACCAATGCAGTGGTGCAATCATCGGTCTGCAAACAGCTGTTGTACGCAGTGAGGCTTTGAGGCGATCACTGGCAGGAGGACAGCCTATGATGATCATCATTGTGATTATAGATGAAAAGATCCATATACTCCTCTGTATAAAAGATACTCAATAAAATGTTAATAATTAGGCTGTGATGTGATAAGTCACCTTTTCACTGTAGAGTAGGCTTATACGTATGTAACAGCAATGAATCGATTACTGCAGACAGTGTGCAAATCTTTACTTCGCTGTAAATATGAGCTTGGCAGTCAGTGTGCTTGCCTTTGAAAAAAATACTCCACGTTTCATGTCATAACAGTTAAAAGCTGGGTAATTTATCCTCAACTGAAAACAGTTTAACCGACACAAATGCTAAAAACATTTTAGGGATTACGCACAGTAATCACTCACCAAATTGATAAAGATTGGGTTTTCCACACTAGGAGCCTCACCGTCATCATTTTAGCATTAATCAATGAAGGCCAACAGTAACTGCGGTTTGGGTTGCAGACAATTTATCCACAGGGGGCCCAGAAATCCCAGGTTCTCCATTTGTTACGGCTCTTTTGTGTCATTTCACACTACAAATTTGTTAGTAAATTTGCACCTCTAAAATACATCTAGGCTCTGTATTAGTGTATTATATATAATCGCTACTGATGATGTTTTCCTACAAAAGCTGGAATTCATCAAGTTACCACAAACCTATTGATAAACAGAGAGCCTTGAGCCAGATACTATTTCAATATAGGAACCCCTCTGTGGTTGCCTGTGAAAAATGTAAGGAAGCTGCGTATGTGTATCAGTACAAATGTTTTCCCCCAGGCTCTCCAAACTGGATTCCCGGCCATGTTTATTCCTGTGTCTCGGATTAACAGCGTAGCGTCTTCAAGATTTTCCAACTACTAGTGCTCACAGCCATTTTGCTTGCATGTATTCCCTGGTAAATTGTCCTAGCTCATCATATATTTCCTACTAATTCTAATTCAGATCAACTTCAGTTGCGATGTCCAAACACGGCTCTTTAAAATAACAAAAAAAGGTAGAAGAGGAAAAAAAAATTGAATGGTAATCATAGCAACTGTAATGTGAAATGGCTTCCAGAAAGCAAGCAGCACCCTAAATATCAATCACCGCAAAAGTATCACCATGCATGGCGAGACATCATCACATAAAGGCCTTATTAATCAACAAAACAACAGGGAGACCTTAGTATCGATGGGAATTCATTTTGTAAGGGGTGTAATTTCTATTCACTCTTTTTTCAGCTAAATGCACGAGCCACTGGTTCCTTAGCAACAGACTCTGCAATGATGCAAGATTGAAGAGGAACAGATCTGCAGTTTCACAGTGCAGGTGAAGAGGAGTCAACCAATGTCTCCTGTTGCAGGTTTTCAAAGCTCCTTAAAGTTGTGGTTATTAGGGCGACCGTATCTTATTTAAGAGAATGACAAAGCACCATCAGACCACTGCAGTGTCTCATCAGAGGGATGCCAAAAACGCCTTTTTGCTTCTAGTGCATGCTGAGAGACATCAGTTCACTACAGTTCTGTATGAACAAAAGACAGTTAATCCTAAAAATGCTAACAATGTGCTACGTTAATTGATAACTAATAAGCTGAAGGGAAACATTCAGTTAATATCTGTGCATATTCTGTTGTTAGGTGTCAGATATTCACAAATGTCTAAACATATTATCCCAGTTTATCATTTGGAATATGACAATTTCCCTTCTAAAGCATCAGCACTAGGCTTCTAGTCAAACATGCAGTGCATCATAATGATAAAGCTTTAGAAAGCATGCTTCAATACAACTGAAACATGCACTGTACATTAATGCAGCCCATATGGCATGTTTTGAGAACAACAGAAAGGTAGAACCAATGTGCATAAACTGGTCGGCCGCATTTAGTTAAATGCAAACATCCTCTCTTAAATTTACATCACATTTGAAAGCCTTGTTATTTTCCAGAGGATGGTTTAATTGCATCATAGGAAAAGCAGACTTTCTTTAGCTGAAGGAAACACACCAACTTGAGAGAGAACAAATCCACAACAAAAGTTGTGCTCTGCACCACAAAATTGTCCCTTGAATGCTTTCCATATTTATGACAGCCAACAGGGAAACAGCACTGAAACTGCCTGGCTTGTTTTGCTTTGGGTCAAGTGTTCGCTTGCCTTTTTAGGAAAAAGAAACAAAACATTTGTATGATAACTGACATCTGAATAGCCTTTTTTGACTTGTAAAAAAGGTACATCTGAGAGGTAACTCGTTAAAGGCTCCAGTGTTGTCCCATCAAACAGAATAAAGGCATGTCTACATTGAAAAAAAAAAGAGAAAATTATGTAACCATCCCAAAGCAACAGAAAAATTAAGAATATCATCCTTTCCTCAAAAGGCTGAAATGAGGCAAGACAGGCCAACCAATTAATTTTCCATTTTCACATGGAGATGATTTTCCATTTTCACACTGAACCTGCTCTAAAAACCAGACACGCCGTATAATGTTCTGATCCTGCTTTCATTTTTATGGCAGTGACCAGTGCCGTGTAGTGAAAATCCAGGTCAAAACCCCCAAAAAGTTTGTGCAAACACATTAATCCATCCATAGATTGGCCTGTGCTTCTAATTAAACTACACATATATCATAGCTTAATGGTGAGTTCACAAAACTTAATGGGAACTGTAGTTGTGTCATGCTGTGTCATAACCACGGCTATATTTGTGTTTTAATGAAAAACTCCAGTCAAATATGAACAATAACAATGTTGTAGGATTAGCTTCCATTTGCAGTTGTTCTCTCTTCATGATTTCTGCCTTAAACTAATTTCACAAATTCTTCATACTCTTTTTCCTATTCTAGAAACAGAATTTTAAAAGCACTATTGGGTTTTTATTTTTATATTATGTATTTGTTGATTCATTGTTAATTCAGCCTGTATTTTGATTCTTTATTTTTAATCATAAGGAATGAGTCCAAATCCAAAAGAAATGTGCACTTTCAGAGACTTGATCTTCCAGGCCTCTGAGTTTTGATTCACAGCGATTTGATAAACGGTCGTGTGAGAAGGTGGAGAAGCGCTTAAGAATCTGCTATCATCATTTCAGATGTTTATATCTGACAGTGCATCTTCTTCAGTCGATTTTGTCATGATGTGGTTGATTCCCACATACAAGGCAGCTATGTTTTACAGCCTCTGTCATCCTTGCTTTGGCAGCTCACAAGATTTGGAATTGACTTCCAGTGCGACAAGGAATATGCCCAGGAGAGGCTTTATAACCAACCCAATCATGTCTATCACCATCTGTAGTGGTGCATCATAATGTGTTCTCTCCTTTTTTACCCTGACTGCATGTGAGTGTTGAATTTTGCCTCTGCATTGTTGAGGACAATTACTACTTTCACAGGACACGTGATCTCACATTTGGAAGCCTCTTTTTCACGTGAACTCAATATTAAAAGAAAGAAAAAAAAATCTCAGCCCATTACTGGAGGTCAGCATCAGATGGAAAACAAGGTACCCTTTGGCAAATGCCATTAAGCAGCAGAACTAATTTTGGGGGGCTAATTACATTTGCACAGGCTGTCTCTTGTGAGAGCAATTGAAGAGTTTATTGTTAACACTGCAGTGCATGGGTGCAGTTCAAACCGCAAACAGGACTATGAGATCAGCTACGCCCCCAGCCTCAAAGTGTGATTGTTGACACTAGGCTATGCACCCAGGGCAATGTTACCAATGTGCATAAAAGAAAGGAAATGAGGACCCCCCACACCTTCCCCACCCCCCACTTCAAAAAAAAGAATGGGGGAAAAAAGGAAAACACACGCATACACTACACCCCCTTTCCCTGAATCTCAATGAATGAAAAGCACTAGTCGAAATAGGAAGAAAAAAAAACAAAAACAACAGTCATTCCTCCTTTACTCACCTTCAATGGAAATTACGTGTTCTCTGATCTGGTTCTGCAGTGCCAGGTCATCGATGCGCTCGATCAGGTCGTAGATTGCGTAAATGTTCGGGTGGACAGACTCGAACCGATGGATCTCTGCCCGGATGGCCGCTGAGTTGGACAAAACAAACTGCGAGCCGGCCGGGCCGGGCTGTGCAGCCTGGCCCGAAACAGTCCCCGAACCGAACTGACCAGCCCCTGAGCTTGCAGACGATCCGGATCCGAACTGGGACGGGATAGACTGGGGCACTGGGACGGGAACAGGCGCCGGGACCGTTCCTGGAGTGGGCATGGCTGGCTGAGACTGCTGCGAGATACCGGACACGGGGACGTTCGCCTGAAAATTCATCTTCTTCTTCTCTCTCGCTCTCTCTCGCTCACTCTCTCTCTCTTTAGAGCTACTAACTCTTTTACAGCGGCAACACAAATAAGAAGCAGACTATAATTTGGGATAAAAGCGATGCGAACAAAAGAAGTCCGCGCGATTTGATGGTCTGGAAAACGATCGGCGCAGAAGCATCAATAGTTGGTCGCCTATTGCAACAAAACGCGGCTCATATTATTAAAACTTGACTGTGATTCATTTTCCGTTATTGGCCAGATCTGTCCAGGGCCCCTTTTCTGTTGCTAACAAACCCGCAATGCCTACCACTTGGACACTCCTATGGGCAATAGCGCTGTTTTGGTCAAAGCCGATTTTCCTTAGTTGCTATGTTTGAGGCAGACAATGGGCTAGGCTTCAGCGCGGCGCCCTGGTCCACTGCCTTGAACGCGTTGTTTCTGCGCCGAAATGAAATAGTGTTTAGTCCTCTTTGGTCCAAGTGGTCCCTGCCCAGAGCCCTCCTCCGCATGCTGAAACGTCACCCATCACGTAATTGTACTTGAGAATGGGGGAGGGTGTGATTGGATACGGTGAAGGGAGAAAATCGCAACGTGCACATCATCGTAATAACCTACCTGACAGTTATGCAAGCCCCACACTCCCCCCCAATATAATTTTCGTTACCCAGGGTTAGTGCAAGATGTGAAAGTAGATTCCGTATTTACATTAGCAGTCACATTGCGGTTAGTTAGTTTGGGTTTTCTTTCGCATGAAGACCTCAATCTATTTTATTCCCATGCAGACCTACACATTCACACGTTCACACTTGTGTGCGCGAACGTGGACACTCAGACACACACAAGATGTTATTTTAGACTATAGGACTTCTTTGCACCATTCTCACACTTATGTTACATAGTAATGTTTACTGGCTTGTAATTCCAAAATACCGTTTTTTCTTTTCAGTTTTACGGATTGCAACAAAAGCAAGTTTCAAAAACACAAGGGAGAACAGGTCCGAACACCACAAGCCTATAGTTTATCTTTTGCAGTTGCTGCAGTCCCATATTGTTGACATACCTATGCAGCCATATAAGGCAACAACAACAAATCTTTTTAAAAAAAATCATAAGTAAAAAATCCTTCATCTTATCCCATGATCTGCATGTTTTCTGTTGTTTATATCACTTCCATTATAGAATTAGATGAGGTGCTCTTATATGGCTCACAGTTGTGATTTCTTCCCCAGTAAGAGGAAGAGGCAGAGTCACCTGCTGGCCTGAACGCACACTACAACAACAGCTGTTCAAGGCCAGATGACTGTCACTGCCAGTCAAGGTCCTAATGTTGTTGCAGCAGTGTGGTGCTGCTGATAAGGATTGACTGAGCACTGCTAAAAACAAAGGGCATGGATGCAATCTGGGTGACATCGCACGTGTATGTCAAGTGTTTTAGGTTTTTGATGCAGGGAAGAAAAACTGTTGAAAACTGAAATTATATATCTAAAAGTAAATGTAAAGCTATTCGAATATAATACAGGAAACATTAAAGTATTTCAGTCTCTCAGCTTCCAGGAAGCATGCAGCAGTGCAGCTCTTTTTCCATGTCATTAATAATACACACTGCAGTAATCATCCTTTGTTATTTTCCCAGTGTGGCAACTGAAAACATGTATTCGGACTAGAGATTAATATTGCTTTTGAATCAAGTTATGTTAAAGAGACATAACTGCATATAATCCAGAAAATACCAATATCACAATTTTTTGTTCAGTATTATGAAGCTCTAATAGTTTCTCATGCAAGCCAAAAGGTTGGCATTTACTTAATGAAAACCATGCTTGGGATGTTTTTTTTCACCTGATCATGTATATTTCATGTATTATGTAACCAAACCTGTTGTATGATAATGCACATCAATGAACAGCTGCAGTATGACACATAACTTTTTGTTCTTCGCAGCAGCAGGATCATGTCTCAGCAATTATAAATTCAACAGCGAGAGCAACCTGCTGTTTTGAAGATTAGGATCATTATTATGAGTTTCATGAGGAATTATGTTTTTCCAACAGAACAACTTGCTTCAGCTGGGTCCTCACATTGATGAGGAAAACCTCAGTAAATTTTAAGAATCCCTCTAAAGATACTAACAGTATTTCCCAGAAATCCGCTGTAATAGATTATAATACATGATTAAAATGAGGCGGGGCGGGGGGGTAAAAGCCTAGATGCTTCTTTTTACTGCACATGTGTTATCTTCAGCCTTCTGCCACCATCTGTTGACCAAATATGGAACTCCTCAGCACACATTACTATGCCCATCCTGTTACACTCCATTTTGGTGTAAACGACATTTATAGCAACAATGATTGTTTAATCTACTTGTCACTCGTCGGTTCATTTCATAACAATGTTCCGTTTCCGCATTAGCATAATGATGACAATTACCTGCCCTGCTTGTTGATAAGCACTTTTGATAAATATAAAGCAGCAGGGAGCAACATGTTAAATTTGGTGGAACTGAAAATAGATTGATATTCACTCAGCACTATGCAGTTGGCTACTTCCCTTTTTGATTACATGAATTATGCAGGTAACTCTTTGGCTTAGAATGTTTGGACTCACTCTGTGGCTGGCACTGCTATTTGCCTTGCATCTTTTCATCCGAGCAATTTGTGTTATAAGGGCGATGACACAAGAACAAGCCTCCTGCAGGGCTTTCCTTTTTGGCAAAAGTCTACTTAATAATAACTGCATTACACAACAGGGCACCAAGTGTGTCTTATTAAACAGCGAGGCCATTTCTCACAATCAGAATGTGAAAAATGTAAACATTTACAGCAATATCTCTGCATTTTACTTCCTTTATTTCATTAATTTAATCTTTATTGACTGTTATGCAAGTTCAGGGTGAGCAGAAGCACAAATATCCACCTATAGTACACAAATAAAGATTAAGAGGAATAGAAACTCAGTGTATAACACTACCCATGACCTTTTTTCAGTTTGAATAAAGCCATTTTCTGGAATTAGTTAAATATTAACTTTAAATTGTTTCACAGTACTGCATAAGTTGAACTGATTAGATAAATCCCCTCGCTGAATTCCTTCATTTCTCACTCCAAATGATCTGCAAGAGTCTCAGAGAGCTGCCCCACTGCAATTGGAGCTACCGTGAATATTAGAATAGTCAAGCTCTATGTATAAAACCTTCTGAATTATTGATTTTCATTTTTACTTGCAAGATTAGGATCTAATTTTTTGCTTCCAGCTATGTTTCACCCACATCAGTAAGAAGTTCTTGTGGTCTAAACCGTAGGGTTTAGATCTAAAACCACGTAGCTATAAAACTATTTCAGAGCTTGCACAGGAATGCTGATCAATTTGTTGACAAGACAAGATGGAGCCACTTTTAAATGAGCACTATAAAACATTTTCTAGCAATGCACCATGCACACTGTAATGAAGTTATATTAATATTGATCACATAATATACCCATTGTTTTACATACTGCAGATAGCAGCTGTGCTGTGGAGTCATAACATCCTGCTAGCTAAATGCAGGGAAGCTTTCATACTTATTAGCTAAATAATTTCAGTCACTGATTTCCTGCATATTTTTGCAGAAATATTTTATATTTCTGCATACACAGTATAAATAGATATTGTGTAATTTAGTAAGTTCAAATGTCAAAATGCATGAAGCAATGATAAATTTGTGTTAAGTCTGAGTGTGAAGTGCCAGTCACACCCCTCATTCAACCTTCATTCATGATGTGGTGTGACATAAAACCATTGTGGTCACGTATAAGCCAAATACGTCATACTGAACTTTGTCTTTGTTTCTATCTTAGCTGGTTATCTGTGTTCTGACCTGGCATCTCCTCTGTGAAAAATAAATACACACCATGATTCAGTATCTTATTGATCCACCTTCAGCAGAAATAACTTTGAGTAATCATTTTCTGTATAACTTTATCAGACTCTCACACTGACACTGAGGGTTTTTGTAGGTATTCATTTATGCACAGCTATCTTAAGATCCCAGCACAGTGTTTTATTCAGGTTGAGGTCTGGATTTTAATAATGGAACATCTTGATTCTTTTTCTGTTTTTTCCCCACCCATCAATAAGGTGTTTGTGCTGATAGGCTGTGTTTGGTTTTCTCCAAACATGGCGCTGTGCATTAAGGCCAAACATCTCATTTTGGTCTTGTCTCTTCTGTTGAAAGAACATTATTCCCGAAATCTCATGGTTTGTTCAGATACAACTTTGCAAATTTAAGCTTTATTGCTATGTTGTATTTAGAGAGAAGAAGCTTAACATTTAACTTGCTGATTCGGGTTTGTAGAGTCTGAAATGTAGGTCTTGGGTTTTTGAAGCATTGTACAGTCTGAGTGTTATGGTCCCTCAGTCCTCCCTGGCTTTCTGTCTCTCTCCCTTGGTTTTCTCTAGTCTCTTCTTTATCTGTCCTCGTTTGTTTCTGTCTGTGTTGTGGATGGGACTCATTGCGGGTTTCTTGCTTTGGCCAATCACATCTGTGACGATGATCTCATGAAGCAGCTACTACTTAAGGTAGTGGTTAAGGGTCATTGTTTGCTAGATTGTTGAACTACCTAGTTAGGTCTTTGCTCTTGAGTCTCTGGCTACTGTGGATCCTCTGTACAGACTCCTGGATTCCTTTCGCTGGAGTGTGGTGATCCTAACTCTGAGATTAAGAGTGTATTGCCTGTAAATGTTGGATGAATGGATTCCCCTCCTTCCTGGACCCCCCTGAAGGGCTATTCCACTTCTGCATTGTGTAAATATCTATCCAATATAAATAAACGCATTTAACTGTGATCTTCCAAGTCCTGTGCCTGAGTCCAACCTGCCTGTTAGCCTTGACTGACCTTACTGTGATGTCAACTTCAGGGAACAGTGCAGCATTGTTAAAGCACACTTGAATGCTAAAACCTTTGCTTTTATAAAAGTTCTCACAGTTGCTGATAATTGGATAATGAAGTTGATTTCATTAGCAGCACTTGGCTGATACTTGCCCTCTAGTCACCCTAATTCCAATGAAAGCAGTTACGTTGAACAGAACCACACACACACAAAAACAGAACAAAAAAAAGTTATGAATTGATTTTTATGTCATTGAGTCAAATATTTGGTTCCCTGCAACCAAGCCAGAGACAGATTGACTGTCTGCCTGATCTCAACTCATTAGGTGTATAAACCAAAGCTGTCCACAGAATCACTTTCTTCCATTGCAACCTCTCCACCACTATGGGCAAGATGAAAATCCTATTAAAGGATGTCAGGGACAAGATTGTAGACCTGCACAATGCTGGAATAGCTATGAGACAATCATCAGGAAACTCGGAGAGAAGGTGACACTGTTGGTGTGATTATTCAGAAAGAAGAAATATAAAATAACCATCAAACAACCTCAGTCTGGAGCTCCATGCAAGATCTTGCCTCATGAGGGGTGAGTGTGATCATAAGAAAGTTAGTGGATTAGCTCAAAACTAAATGGGAGAAGCTTGTTGATTATCTGAAGGCAGTTGGGACCACAGTCACCAAGAACATACTGATAACACACCTAATTGCAATAGATTGAAATCTTGCAGCACTCCTGCTCAAGAAATCTACACGCCTGCTTTAACTTTGCCAGTGAACATCTAAATGACTCAGAGAAAGTGCTGCGGTCAGATGAAACCAAAATCTAGCTGCTGTGTTTGGAGAAAGACAAATGACTCAAAGTACAGTCAAGCACAGAGGCATAAACATTATGTTTTGGGGCTGTTTTTCTGTTTAGGGTACAGGATGACTTCACAGTATTGAGGGGCCAGTGAATGGGGTCATGTACCATAAAATCTTGGACAAGAACCTTTTCCCCTCATCCAGAATACTAAAGATGGATTGTGGATGATCATCCAGCATGACAATGACCCAAAACATACCACGGATGGAATAAAGGAGTGTCTAAATAATAAAAACATTAAGGTCATGGAATAGCCTAGGTAGTCTCCAAACCTCATAGTGTTAGGGATGGCTGTGTGGCAGGCAGGGTTGGACCCAAATGTAGGACTCAAAACACATGAATGAGCTTTATTGCTAAGCCTCAGGGGAAAAACTTGGAATACGAATACAAACTAAGAAACAATGGAACTTCGCATTGAAATACTAAACTACACTATGGGCAAAGAGAGACCGAGACAGTCTATACACAGATTGATGAGGGATCATAGACTAAAGAGACAGAGGAAGCAAAACTGAACAAAATGCACAGGACAAGGGACCACCAAAATAAAACAGGAAGGAACAAACACCGAGACCAAGATAAAGACACACAAGCTTCACATAGAGAGAGAAAACAAAACACAGAGAGAAGACCAAGGGAACAGAAAGGGAACACAAACGGAGATAAACAACCTCTAATCAATTGAAGGCACAGAACATAATCATAATTCTATAACACAAAGCCAGGATGTCAACAACACTAAATAGAGAAGTGTAATACAAAAATAATCAAAACTACAAAACCCTTAAACCTCGCCAAAACTCAAAACGACCATGACACATAGAGATGGTTTGACATCACACTGAAATGAATACAAATAACATCACAGACATCATGAATCTTTCACGTGAATTTCTATAGAGAAGAGAGGGAATTTGAATGCACAGCTTAATGAGTTATTAGTATGCACATGACTTGACATCATTTCATGAGCTAATTGAAGTAATTGCTGGAGAAAGACGTGACTCTCATTTAAGTTTGGACCTTCTTGGGTGCCATCCAAACACATCAGTTTTAACTACCATCTAAGGATGTAACCAGTGGAGCGAAGACATCGTCTGGCCTTGCTGAGCATGTGCCTTGCAGAGATTTAAGATAGTTCAGCTTGGACCAGCACAATGACCTTGCTGGATATTTTGGAGGATTCTTTTTTTTATTCCAGTGCAAGTTTCTAGTTATAAAAACCATTTCAAACACAGTAATTAACACCAATGAATGAAGGTCATAATTTTAATAGAGTTTATTTACAACAACAAAAAAATCCTAACTTGGTATTGAATTGTTTTGCCAGTCAGCACATTTGGGCTACAAGAAGAAGCTTTCTAATGAGTATTTCTATAAAAAATATAAATGTATTTAAAATCCTGGTTTCATGTTGCAGCACATAAATCTGTCTGTTTTCTTATAGCATGTGGTGACACCTAATGTAACACACTTTAATTTGAGAAAACGTCAAGATGATTCTGTAATATGTAGGAGCAATAATCTATAAAAGCATGCAGTAGGCACAATGGCAGAATGGTTAGCACTGTTGCCTCGCAGGACGAAGGTCCTGGGTTTGAATCAATCATCTGGCCTGGGCGTTTCTGTGTGGAGTTTTCATGTTCTCCCTATTTTTGTGTGGAATCTCTGTATACTCCCTCTTCCTCTTACAGTACAAAAATGCAGTTAGGTAACTGGTTATTCTAAATGGCCAACAGTTGTGAATAGTTGTCTGTCTCTCTATGCTAGCCCTACAACAGCAACCTGTCCCGGGTGTGCCCTCTCTCTTGCCCTATGGCAGCTGGGATAGGCTCCTGCCACTCTGAACTGGAAGCAGAACAAAATGGATTGATGATTTTATGGTTGTTGTAATGCTTTAAAAAAGTTTTTACTAACAAAATTAATTTCTGTAAATCTGAGAAACTTGTGTGTTTGTACATTACTGTAACCCAAACTTCTGTTTGGCATTTTCAAAAGGCCTGGGATCATGTGCTTTTATTTGTTTTATTTGGACATTGATATTTACCTTAGAATAATAATATAAAACAATGTAAAAATGATGTCTATGCTCATTTTTAATGTTTTTCAATTTTAGCAAATAACCAGACTTGGTTTAGGTGGGTTAAGTCATTCCCATATAAAAAAAAATCTCTATTGTCAAAACTTGTAATGTTAAACAGTACAAATAACTGTGTCTCATTTACACTGGAGAAATTCTGCTCACCATTAAAGTGTATAGTCATTATCTGAGGTTATGATGGTCTGCAGGGAGAAAACCTGATTTAAACTGAAGCACTGTGTGGCAGTGTGAAAGGTGATAACATGTTTTCAACATATTGTTTGGTTGAAAAAAAGTCCTGTGATATGGCGACCCCTAGTGGGCGTTTGTCTTAAAAACGTCACAGAGATTACAGAGTTTATTCTTCAAAATTAGAATTTATACATTTAAAAAAAATGTAACAGAAATGATGCAGCGCAGTTTGGTTGGAGGTGCCTGTATCAGATTTTTTTAATGCATACTGTCAACCAATTTCAATAAACCTTTGCTTATATTGTGGATCACTGACTGTTAGCATGAAACAAGGACTACTGTTAGCTGAATAACTCAAATATCTTTGTGAAATGAACAGAAATTGTGTACTTATATAAGGCTTTCATCTCATCATCATTGGAGAGTAAAAATGTTAAACATTGCATAACTAATATGTCTTCTTTTTATTATGGTTGTTTTAAAAATAAAAGAAATTGGGTAAAGATAGAAAATGCGATGAATCATCACAGACTGCTGTCCACAGAGTGCGATCAGCAGATACGCAATCAAGGAAAAAACGATTTGACTAACGGTGTGTTCACACCGAACGCGATGGACGCGAATAAAACGCCCCAAACGCCCCTAATTTGACGCGTGTACATTCGCGTCTCAACGCGTGTCCAAGAAAAATCCATCGCGCGTCAAAATATGATATTTTGACGCGCGTGAACCGGAAATGTGGGAGGAATGTGGGAGGGAGTTGTGCCAGACCGGTATTTTTGCAAGATGGCAGCTATCGAGCTAGCGCTTGAAGAGAGAGTCTCCCTTCTCTATGTACTGTGGAGAGCAGAGTAGCGGCGTAAAGGACATCCTCGCCGTACCTGGGTCCATCAGGTCCTCCAGAGGCATGAGCAGTTTGGTGAGTTTCACCACTTGCTCCAGGAGCTGCGCCTGGATGACGGCCGATTCCAGCGCTATCACCGTCATTCACTCGGCCAGTTTGAGGACCTGCTTTCCCTCGTCGGTCCCAGCATCGCCCGCCTAGACACCAACTACAGGCGCTCAATCCCACCTGCAGAGCGCCTGTCCGTCTGCCTGAGGTTAGTAAAACTATTTAATACGGTAGTCCTTTATTGATATCTGTGCTAATATGCTAATCCATCCAGTTATACACTGCTAACATGGATGTGCTATGCTAACAGTGAATGCTGTCGGTGTTTACTGAAAGCAAACTGTGGTACAGAGACGACTCTTTATAATATTTCTAGTGATACTCAGAAGCTCTCATCAAGCCCCGATTTAATTCGATTTATGCTGTTATCAGTGTTTGCATGATAGCATGGCTGTGGTGTCACATCAATGTATGCGCTCGGTGTTTGCTGATATCAAACTGTAGCATTAGGACCACTGAGTTAACCTTTGTAGTGATACTCACTCCTTTTTATTTAGACCTGGTTTAATTCTGGGATAGTTGAATATTTGTATATAATCCCTGCAGCTGTCAGACTCTATAGCAGTGGTCACAGCCTTTATTAAAACAGAGTTAGATAAAACTGAACAGTTTGGTTCATCTCTAGTTACATGGTTCTATCTTGATAAGCTATGTCTTATCACAGATTAATTTTTCAAAAATATTAATGATTTAAGCAAGGAAAGGTCTACATGTCAACACACAACTCTTTATTTCTATTAATGTCTTACTTCATTCCTACCTGATTGACATGTTTAGGAATTATGAGTGATTGGCTCACTGTAGTTGTGAAAGTTGCTACCAATCAAATTATGATATGTTAAAGTTAAAACAAAACACAACTGTTTTAGATATGATCTAATATACATTTTGTAATTATCCTTATAATTACAAAATGTTTTATGTAAGATTTAAGTTTTGTGATTTATATCTGACATCACAAAAGTGTTTTGGAATTTGAATAATGTATTTTGTAACTGCAGTACACATAATACTGATTTTGAACAATTTTGTCCAGGTTCCTTGTCACCGGGGACTCCTTCAGGACCATCGCGTTCAGTTTCAGAGTCGGTGTGTCCACGGTGAGCCAGATCACCCCCCAGGCAGCGACGTCCATCTGGGACTGTCTAGTGGACGACTTCATGGCTGTGCCTTCACCTGGAGACTGGCGGTCCATCACAGAGGGATTCCAGGAGCGCTGGAACTTTCCTCTGTGCTGTGCAGCTCTGGATGGGAAGCACGTCCAGACAAAGGCACCCCATATATCATATAGGAGACACACACATTGATATACACTAAATATTCATTTCATTTCTTTTTTGTGGTGCCCAAATTGATGCACCTGCTTGATTTTGTTTAAACAATTATTGCACACTTTCTGTAAATCCAGTAAACTTCTTTTCACTTCTCAAATATCACTGTGTGTGTCTCCTGTATGATATTTAACTGACATTTTTTATTGTAACAACCAACGATTTATACAGGAAAATAATGTCTATTAACAAGGTTGCCCAAACTTCTGCATCCCACTGTATCAGTATATTTTGTCATTAGTATAATATGAAATAAATTCTACATGTGTCAAGTTGTGTGCCAACATTTGCTGTGTAGTAGAACTGAGACATTAGTCATTATAAAAATTTATTTGAAATAATATTAAAAGTCTCAAACAGAAAAACATTAAACATAAATATATAAAATATAAGAATTTACAGAGAGACAGGAATAAAAAGGACCAGCTGCTCTCCAGAGCAGGAACAAGGCTGAGGAGGAAATGCTCCATTGGAGACTGGTGTGGACTCTTCAGGGACTCCAGGATGGCCAGCTCCACCGCCGATGGACCGTCCTGGGACCCGTCCCTCATCTGCCTCGGAGCCGTCCTCCTCTGTGGGCCTGTAAAACAGCACAAAACACAAAGAAATGAGAAGGCTGCTACTAGATTTTAATTTCAACATTGAAAAAAAAAAAAAAACAATAACAGGATATAATCAGATTGGTTGTAGATATTTAGTAAAGGTGATCACAAGGGAATCCCACCGACTAAAAAGGTATCAGTGCTTGCTGTACATATCTGTGGGTGCAGCAGCAGGAGCTCAGGGACTGGGGATGCTCTGCTGCAGAATCAGTTGGTTCTATCAATACAGTATTAAATGTTAACAGGTTGGATATAATAATCGTAGAGTAGACAGTGGTCCCTCATTTATTGCAGGGGTTCTCAGAATAACTAGCCCCTGGCCACGCACTTTATACACTGTTTTCCCCACACTCATGAACATTGGTCACAGTTCTCACAATTGATTCTCAAAGTGCAAACCTTTGTAGATTGCAAAACGTAAAAGTATTATTATGCCGCGGTTTGTCTTCATCTGCCCGCCACTTTCGTGCGCCTTTTTCCCTCACGGTGCAGGTGTCTATTTCCGAATGAGGCTCATAGTTATGGGTGTTTTTGTGCTGTTTTTTCTATTGGACGCGATGATTATCAAAACCAAACGTGATAAATTTGGCAAGCGCAGGAGACACGACACGGAGGAGATTTGTCAATCAGGCTGCAGAATGCAATGCTGTACTGTGCAATAAAAAATCAGCGAAAAAGCAAAGCAGTGACGGATGAACAGCGGGACCACTGTGTGCTGTTTATTAATAAACAATAAAATATATTCCTAAATGACAACATGCATAAAAGCAGAACGGTATTTGTACGTCAGTGGGAAAATAGCGGTGGCTTGCTAGCTTTTGTGCGGCTTCCCCGGGTCAGTGAAAACTTTCAAAAGAGAAATGAATGAACTTACCAGGTTGCCCGATCTCTTCACATATCTTCCTCCAAGCTCGGTCCTTTTTATTCCTGTCTCGGTACTGAAAGCAGCTGGTGTTGTACAGCTCCGAGTTGTTTGCTACCGCATTGATTAGCCTTCCCCTCCATTGAAGTATGAAAGGCTTTGGCTGGATCTGCCCCTTTGACCTAGGTAACAGCCACGTCACCAGGCTCCTGATTGGTTGTCGCGGCGCGATTTGACGCTGGAGTTCAGATTTTTCCAACTCGAGCGGTAGACGCGAAACGCGCGTATGCACAAAATGCAACACAAAAACTCACGCGCGTGGTTTTATTCGCGAGTCAAACGCGCCAGACGCGCTGCACTGACGCGCGTTTCACGCGTTTTGGCGTTTTCGCGACGCAAATCTGCTTCCGAATTTTCGCGGGACCCGCAATCGCGCGTCATCGCGCCTTTCCATTGACTTTACATGTAAACCTGACGCTCTATTCGCGTCCATCGCGTTCGGTGTGAACACACCGTAAGTCCGTTCCTTTGCTTTTTCTTTTCCCGCTTCTTAAAGGCGCATAAAAACAAGCTGTGTTTACTGTATTATTTATTGATTTTCTGATTATGTTCAGATGTTATGTAAGACGGTGTTCTATAAAGTCTTATCTTCCATCAGAGTTGGTGATAAACTTAATCCCCAAACTACCTTTTCTTTGCAGCAGTATCATGCACACACTGCAGCCTTAACCACACCCCTTCTCATGTTGCAGCAGATTGGGGTTTTTTCCTCGTTTTTTCCCAGAATACACCTGGAAAAGTGCAGTGACGAATGCATACTGATGGAAAATTTAGCAGTAGGTTGAGAGCATACTTTTTAAAACTATTCAGTAAAAATGCAAATTTTGGTTTATTTATTCGTTCATTTTATTAATTCCATATAAATATAGAAATATATACCTAACTTGAAATTTTGAGACAATAAATTACATTTTTGACTCGCCTCTGCCTGACAATTATTTATTTATTGAATTATTTATTTATTTAAGTGGTGGAAACAAGTAAAATGTTACATTAAAAACAGCACAATAAAGTAATTAAATAGTAAAACTGTATTTATAAAACTTATTAAAAAAGTTATAAAACTTTTTTCTTTAAAACTTTTGATAGCATGATTTTACAACAAAAAAGACAGCATGGTAAGCCAAACATAAGTAAATACACAAAAGAAATGAAGCAAAAGTTCCTCATCATTTCAAATTTAAATATGAAAAAATTAAACTTTGAAAATTATAGAAAAAATACACAAGAAGTACTGTGATAAGGCCAGTGAATAAGTTACTTTAAGAAAAAGTTTATCTTTGTGCTGAAAATACTACTGTGGTGATAATAAAATGTTCAGTTTTAGTATAAATTTGTCAAAGGTAATAGTAATAATAATTATTATTATTAATTTATTATTTAAAAAGAGTCGGTCCTCAGTCTGAAACAGGAGTTACTCGGCTTGTGACTGAACTCTGAATGCTTTGAGTCGTAACGGATGAACGAGTCGTTCGCGGACTTCCCATCCGCAGATGACAACAACAAAACAAGCACAGCTACTAGAGAGGGTGTTAGCGTAGGTAGCCACCTGAGATAAACAACTAGTGGTTTAGTCCGTGTGCTACACCATTACGGCTGGAGTTTGCCAAATTAGAACGTTATTATACTGAAGCATGCTTACTTTGTGGAACTAATTATGACTGTCAGTTATTCTACTCTGGTTTAGTATACCCAACATTAGCTGAGGGGCTTGCTAAGCTAGCTCTATGTATGCCAATCCAAAACGGGTTAGCTAGCTAGCTAGAGTGCTAGCTTTTTAGCTAGCCAGCTCGCCAAGGCGAAGCCAAGAGCGAGAAGAGGGAGATGAGCAAAGTGAGGTAAGACTAAAGACATCGTTTATTTTAAAAATCCGACATGATATCTCATTCTCATAAATTATAAATCCAAACTAATGATTGTAACTCCTCTAGTTTATGGTTCTAAATTTGTCGACGTTAGTGTTGACTATCCTGCGCTAGCTCGTTTTAGCTAATAGCCAGTTAGTCAACGGGTTATTATTGACTAGCTAGCCTGCTAGCAGCTGTTGGTGACCACTTCTTCGGTGTTTATGATGACGGACTGGAGGCCTGGAGGTTATTAACAGCGGTTGAGTGTTTTCAGTAGACATAAAAATGGCAAACATGAACCCCGGTACCGGAGTATGCCTAAAGGATTGGAGGCCCCGCAGATATACAAACCGTTAACGTTGTTAAAGACAATTAACAGACAAGCAATTCAGAAAGCAGTGTGGCTTTTAAGTTGTTTATCGTTGTAACGGCTAACATAGCGCTAACTGTTTTGTTCTATCTTCAACTTTAATTAGCGCAGCCCATTTTGCATTATTAATTTCAGAATAAACGCAAACCCGTGTGAAGAATCTACTACTTCAGGTAGTTTCAAAAGACAGATTGTGTCTTTGGTTAGAATAATATGTTGGGTCACTATCTGGTTACCAAACAACTAGCTAATAGCCCAGCCTACCGTGTAGTGACTCAGCTACCAGGCTAATTATTCGGTAGGAAACAATGCACGGGCTGTCTTTGGAAAAGTAAAATGTAGTTATATTGCCTTTTTGTTGTTGAGTTAATTTAAATGACTGTACTGCATAAGCACACTCTATAGACTCTGTAAAGTATATTGTTATAACTACTTATAACATGCGGTGTAACAGTATAATATCAGTATAATATAAATATTACTCAAGTAGTTTTGTGCTCTGAATAAATGGCACCATTACTTGTCTTCAGAATAGAATAGAATAGCCCTTTGTTGTCATTGTACATGCACAACAAAATTATGGGTGCTCCACACCAACTTTGCAGGGATAAAATATTAATGGTAAGACAGCAGGAATAAATAATAAACAGGAGAAATAAATACAATCAAGAGGAATATATAATTCAATTTAATGATTTCAGGGATGTTTTTATTGTCTGTTCTCAACTACATTTTTTGCGTTATTGTGTAATTTTGCAGGGTTGTGGTGAGTGACTAAATGAACAAGACAGGCAAGAGGGAAAAACTCTGGGAGATCAAACATGAAGTTGTATGTGTTCCAGGTCAACAATGGCAGCACACTGACATTTGATACTGACCTTGCTGTCCAAACGTAAGAAGCTGGCATTGTAATATTAATCTGAAACAGTGGTCAGTACGCCTTGCTTAGTGTGACCTAAAAAGTGTTTTCCCTCTTCTCAGTGTACAGGAGCTCAAACATGCCATCCAAGCCAAATATAAAATTGCAATTCCACATCAAGTCCTCGTTGTTAATGGAGGAGAATGTATGGCTGCAGAGAGACGGGTCTGCAGCTACAGTGCTGGCACTGTGAGTTTTTCAGTTTGTTAGGTGTTGATTTTATTTCCTTGAATATATATAATGCTCTAAACACTGTTATTTTTATCTATAGGAAACCAACCCTATATTCCTGTTCAACAAAGAGATGATCTTGTCTGACCGGGATCCAACGATCCCCAAAACCACCTTCTCAATTGAGAGTGAGATTCAGGTCAAGGTGGAGGAGTCTCTTTTGATGCCAGCTGTCTTTCACACTGTTGCCTCTCGAACACAACTTGCTCTGGTAGTTAACAACATTTTTTTAAACCTTGGCCTGAAAAAAGTTTTTGAATGTATTTGCCATGAAATGTTTTTCAACTGAATTTCTTTACAAGAAATAATAACTAATCAATCATCTGTAGAATACTCTGAAAATGTTCTAATGTTGAGTTAAATATTTGTTAATCCCTCCAGGAAATGTTTGAAGTTGCCAACAAACTTTGCTCTTTCTGTGAACGTTTGGTTCATGATGAACACCTTCAACACCAAGGCTGGGCTGCTATAATGGCGAATCTGGATGACTGCACCCTATCTTATCAGAAGTTGCTTATAAAATTCAACACAGCTTATACAAATTATCAGCATGATCTGGAGGAAATCAAAGTGAAACTTACAAAGTAAGTGTTACTGTGTAACTGTGTAATGTAAGTAAGTGTTGGTTTGCTGATCTTTTTCAATAAGTTTAAACCTAAAATGCAAAATATTGTGTTTTTATTGGTAAATAAGTCTACAGAGAATATGCTAGAGGAACCATTTTAAATAATGTAGTTATAATGTTATTTTTTTAAAACAAATAAAATAGTAAAGAAATTGAACCAGTCTCAACTCACAAGAAGGTTGATTCTGATCATCTGGATGTAGTGTTTTCAGTCGGAGAAATGTTTCGTCACTCATACAAGTGCCTTCTTCAGTCTCAGCTGACTGCAGGTTTCTCCAACCTTATAAACAGTAAATTTGCACAAAGACTGAAACTAGAATCAACCTTTTGGGATTTACTTACCTGGATGAGCATGCATCAAGACAAGTCTCAACTCATCTTTTGTTATAATTGCAGGTTAGGGACAGCAGTTTCAGTAATGGCCAAGATACCTCTGCTGGAATGTTTAACACGTCAGAGTTACAGAGAGAGCATGGAGAAGTCCAGCTCAACCCCTGCAAAGGATTCAGATGAGACGGAAGAAGAAAAATCGACTGACTCTGTGCTCTGCACAACTGAAACACAGATGCCCTCTAAGTCATCAGCATCCTTCTCCGCTTCAGGGACAGCCACTTGTGAGCCAGCTGAGGACCAGGAATCAAATGAAATGACTGACAGTGGTGGCCTGAGAGCTGCACTATTAGATGATGACACACCAGAGCTCACCAACCCGTCCGTGTTCAATGTTACATTATTAGATTGGATCAACGTCCAGGACAGGCCCAATGATGTGGAATCGGTTGTAAGGAAATGTTTTGACTCCATCAATAGGGTAAGTCATTGATCTATTTTTAAAAAGGTCTTGGTGGATTTTTAAATGTGCTGTGTTAAATTGGAATAAGAGGTTTGACTTTGATTTTGTGTCTTTCAGCTTGACCCGCGGACCATTCAGCCTTTCCTAACAGAATGTCATGACACAATTTCCAAGCTAGATAATCAAAACATGAAATCCATCAAAGGGCTTGAAGACAGGTTGTATGCTCTAGACCAAATGCTTGCAAGCTGCAAGAAGTTGGTGAATGAACAGAAAGAACTTGCTCAGGTATGCAAAGAAAAGCAGTATTAAATAGTTTTCTCTGCTTTTTGTTGTGTTATGAATTGTGCTCACATGTTTTTGCTTCCAGGGATTTTTGGCCAATCAGAAGCGGGCTGAAAACCTGAAGGATACATCTGTTCTGCCTGATTTGTGTATGAGTCACACCAACCAGCTGATGATCATGCTGAACAACCACAGAAAGCTGCTGGAAATTAAAAAGAAGTGCACCACTGCCAAACAAGAGCTAGCAAACAACCTTCAAGTCAGACTTAAGTAAAACCGGAAACCATTTCTTTTTCCATATTAATTGCTGATCCTGACTAGGGCTGTGCGATATGACCAAAATCTCATATAAGACATCTATCGTCTGATAACAACATAAATTACAAAAATTTTACATTTTCTGTAAATTCTGTGAATCTCGGGCAGCTCGACTTCCGTGAAGTGTTTCCAGCTGGGTGTCGCGTACCTGGAGTCAGGTGTTTTAATTTTAGACATAAGTTGTAGCGGCTGCCGTTTTCTTTGTGAGTGTTTATTACACAGCATGCTGCGGGGAAAAGCCTGCTCTAACGTTTGAGTCTAAGGTTTATTTTTTTAGCACCTGACGGCTCTTTTTTTACTTCTCATCTGTGAATACTCTGCATACTCTTTCACGTGATTCAGTTTATTTTGAAAAGTCTCAACAGGAGCTTGAGCTTTATTGTGAAAGGTTGTGGAAAATAAACAAGCGGACACGCGATGGTTTTACTGTTGTTGTTGCTAATGACAGCGCATAAAAACAGGCACTTGTCCGTCTGTAGTGTGGTTATATTAAATATAAGAGAAAGAGAGAACTTTAAGAAATTAATATAGCCACTACAGTGACCATCAAAATAATGAAAAAATATTGCAGTAAACAGTTTATTTTGTGACACCATGAAACAAACAATAGCATAAAATGAAATGATAGACGTTTTAATATCGTCATCCGATATATATCGTTATATCGTACAGCCCTAATCCTATGTTTAATAAATTGTACCTTGCTGTATTTAATATATGTTTAAAAAAATGTGATTATGAGAATTATGTTTTCAAATTCTAATGATTGGAATAATTTTAGATGGTGCTGCTACGTGATGCTTCATGCAGACCAGGATGCAGAGAAGCTTCAGGCTCTATTCAGACTTCTAACCGAGCTAATGGAAAGAGTGAGGGTGGTGGAGGCCCTCAGTACCGTGCCCCAGATGTACTGCTTGGCAGTCGTAGAGGTAGTCAGGAGAAAAATGTTCATGCGCCACTACAGAGAGGTCAGTACTGTTATTAGAAACTAATCATGCATTCAGATGTAGCAATTTAACAAAAACAGTCATCTCAATAAGATTTACAGAAATGACAATGTACAGTATGAAATCATATAATGAAAAATAGTATAAAGTACATAAAACCACATATATAGCCTAAAGAAAGGGTTTCTTTTAAGAAGATTCTGTGTGGGTTCCATCTGGGTATTTACACTTCCTAAAAAGTTATCTCTTTATATTAATTGGTTATTCAAAATTATAAAGATGTGAATGGTGGTCTGTCACTGTGTGTTAGCCCTGCAATGGACTGATGACCCAATCCTGAATTAAATAAGATGAGGGAAATGAATGGATGGATGGTCTTTGGGGGTTTTGTTGTGAGAATTCAGCTCTGTTTCAAGTGTGTAAGAAATAACATTATCAACACAAAGTTGCAACCATTAGGAAGCCTGTGCTAACAGGGGGAATTAAGTTACTGTAATCAGCTATGAAGTGTCTAGATGTGTCCAATTTTCTAACATCTGGCCATTTGTGGTGTGCTGTGTTGGCAGCAGCAGAAAAGAAAATAATGCCTAATTTGTGATATGTTATGACAGCTAAAGGTGTGTGACTTGTGTCTAAGCAATGTACGGTCTATGGTAAAGGTGCAAAAAGGGTGCTTAGCTCTGAGAAGGTTTGACTAATAAGACAGATTTTTGATGATTTTGATGAAACTTTCCTTTATTTGAGCTTAATTTTTTGGTCTTTATTATTTCACAGTCACAAGAAAGAATAGAAGTTAACACTTTGTGTTTTGGGAATTGCTTGAAAGATGGCTCCTCTGATTGATGTAGTTTTTGGCAAAAAATGTAACTGCTCGTTTTGACGGACGCTGCATACATATTGGCTTTTTTTGAAGAGTGCCTGCAAGCCTTCCATTAAGTTATGTCTAAATGCTCAAATCTAAATAACATTAAAACGATGTTAAGGAATGTAATCTTCTTGTGAAAATGTTTTTGAAACATAATTATTAATTTATTGCATAATCTTAATTAAATTTTTCTTAAATCTTTTCAGTGGGCCAATGCACTTGTCAAGGATGGAAAACAACTTTATGAGGCAGAGAAATTTAAACGGGAATCCTTTGGGAAACTCTTTCGTAAGTGTTTTTGAGAAACTCTGATTAAATAACACACCAATTCCACGTAAGAACAGAATTTTGACCCAGTTACTGTTTTATTTATTATTTAGGAAAGTCTTTTCTCCGAAATCGGTTGTTTAGAGGACTTGATTCATGGCCTCCAACATCATTTTGTGTAAGTTTGATTGAATTATCGTGTGTATCACTTTTTCTTTGTTAGCACTATTGTTTCACACTGTTTGACAGTCTATTTTTTTCATGGTTCTTAATTGGCTATAGACACGAAGGCCAAGAAGGTTTGATGATGAACTTCCAGACATCTCACTTGAGGACCTGCAGTACTTGAAATCTTGTTGTCCTGTTGAGGTGCAGCCTTTCCTCATGTAAGTCACTGTCTTGAATCATTAGTGGTTTTAAATATCATTAAATGGGGTTTTTTGAGAAAAAATGGAAAAACTATTCGTTAACTACCAATAGTTAACATAACTGAATTTATGGTTTGTTATCAAAATAAGCTGTTTAGTGTTCAACCAGGTCCCTGGCACTGTTTGTTGGTTTATTTAAATGCATTTATCTTTGGTTTATTTAAATAAATAAAACAATAAAGATATAAAAAGCTTTAGATATGTAAGAAACTGAATAATGAATAAATCATGGGACATGTTGTGGTTGGTCTTACTTGGGGACCAAGTATGTCATAGTTGGAGTTGTTTATAGTTCTTTATGATGGAGATTATGTGAATAATCTGAATATAGTCTGAATGTGGTCTTACAACATTTTATGCAGATTGCACTTTGAAATGCAGGCTCTCTAACGCTGTAGAGCAAAATATTTCAGTTTAAACTAGATATTAAAAAGTTAATTTAAAAAGTCAGACTATAATTAAGTGCTAATAACCAGAATCATTATAACTTGGTAAGACTATAAAGTAAAGGTCCGATATGATCATCTATAAGTAAACGATCTAAAGTATTGTTTGAGCTTTATTTTTATTTTCAGTTGCCGTCAGTTGCATTTGTCACTGCAGTGATGCATAGTTTCATGTATCACATAGTTCACAGTTTTAATTCTACTGAATTAAGGCTTTGCTCTTTATTTACCCATTACTGTGGTGATCATGGTCTCAGAACTCTGTTAATTATGCCTTTTCTTTTTCATTCGCCATGTACTCTCTTAACTAAAAGGGAACATACTTGGAGTTGATCAGCCAAACTTTGTTAACAACTGTTTAATCCTTGATTAAGTTAATCAATTCAAGAAATAAGTTTCAGCTTTAGACTCAGTTTGCTTTCTTGAACAGATTCTTGGTGTGAAAAGTGGCCTAAATTTATTCTGTTATCTCTTAATTGCATCAAATTGAAGACCTTCTAAGCAATCTTTTTAAACTGAAGAAATTCACAACATAGTTTTTACCAATATGTCCGTGTTTGTTTAGTTTAAAAAAATCTTTTTCTGCAGGCTTCCCACAGTGTGCAACTTTGAGCCCTTAAATCACCACATAGAGACACTTCACCAGCTGGTCCAAGCTGCGCAGAGCGTGGACGAGATGTCACAGACGATTACTGACCTGCTAAGTGAACAAAGGGTAATGATTTACCTTGGTTATATTACACATATATGTATTTGCTGTCCTAGTCTGAAATGAACACATAACTTAGAACAACTATCAAAAAGCAAACAATACTGAGGTGTAACTTTAGGTCAAGCATTTTCTAATTTTTTTCTTTCTTTTTTTGTAATACTGTTTAATTTCTCTTTTCGTATTAAGATTAAACTCCAACTTGAAGAATATATTTATTTATTCTTGGGTGTTTTGTTTTTTTCTCCCTAGGCATCTTGTAGTCAGAGTGCCCACAGATCAACTACATTGTCTCCTCAGTCTGAAATGCCTGCTACCACAACAGCGGTGTCGCCCAAAACTCCTTCCTCTCTCAGCCTTCAGGGCCCCAGCTGCCAACCCCTTCATGTTCCTGTCCCAGCTCCTCTAGAGGACTTATCGCCAGACAGCATTGATGCACAAACATTTGACTTTGAAACCATTGGCCATCCAAACATGGATCCAGTCCTACAGCAGGGATCCCTTGATTTAGATTCTCTGGCAGAAAGCCCTGAATCAGACTTCATGTCTGCTGTAAACGAGTTTGTGATTGAAGAGAACTTGACCTCTCCAAACCCTATCAGTGATCCTACTAGCCCTGAAATGATGGTGGAATCTTTGTATTCTTCAGTCATTAACGCTATTGATAACAAGCGAATGCAAGATACCACAATACTAGAGAGAGAGAACTCAAAGATCGCTGTTCTTCAGCAAGTTATTGAGAGGTATCGAAGTGCTGCAGAGGAGTCCCATTCCAGCTTAAGAAATGTAAAGGATGACCTGTGTCATTTACGAGGTCTAGTATTAAAAGAACAACATGACTTTGGCTTTGTTCTGCGTAGTATGAGCACAGAGGTGCACAATATTGTGGATAGCATCTGTCAGACCCATGAACAAGCGTTGAAGGAGCAGCATCAAAGTGAGCTTCTGGCCATACGGCAGGACTTTGAGAAGGAGGTAAAGACACTAACCAAGGAAAACCAAGTAAACCAGAATATTGTTAGAGATGTTCAGCGTGCAATGCTGGAGCTCGAAGGGCTTATGGAGCGCAAGGAGAAGGAACTGACTCAGCTTGAGAATGAGAGAGAGCGATGGATTCAAACGGATGGTATTCAGACTGATAAGATCACCAACCTGGAGCAGATTATCAGTGATCAAGCTGAAGAAAATAAGAAGCTTGCAGCCTCAAGAGACTCTTTGGCCACTCAGCTTGAGAATCTGCACTTTGAGATTGAACGCAGTCAGCAGAAGATCCGACAGGAGCTGGAAGTTGTTGCACAGACCAATTTAAAAGAGTTGGAGGACAGAATGAAGCATGAACACAAGGCAGAAATGGAGACACTGACCAAGGGTAACCACGAGGCTCTGGAAAATCTTGCTGTTGAAAATAGTGTTAAGTTAAGCGAGGCAGCTGATCACCATGCCACTGCTATAAAAGAGAAGGACAGTCAGGTCAAGGACTTGGAGGCTCGGATAGCTGAGCTTGCAGAACTCCGCTGCAAGTTAGAGGTGGAGTTAGCCCTCAAAGAATCAGAGACAGAAGAGTTAAAGCGCTTGTTTGAAGACTCCAGGATACAGCAGGAAGAGGCTGTCAAATCCCAAATAGAGGCGGAGACCAAAGTTCTTGGTGAAGAACTGGCAGTTGTCAAAAAAGAGCTTCAGCTAAAGAATGAAGAGTATGAAGTGGACCTAGCAGAGCTCAGGACTCTCATGAGGATTGAGAAGGACCACTGCATCTCAGAGCTTGTTGACAGACACGAAGAGGAGACTATTTTGTTGAGCAACAAGCTCTCTTCCCTGCAGCAGCAAGCCCAGGAGGCTGAGAGGAACCACGCTGAGCAGCATCGGAAACTTAAAGAGGAATTAGATCAGCAACTGGCTGCTGTCTGTGAAGAAAAAGAAAAGCAACTGAATAGTTTCCAAGAACAGGAGCAGGAGTTGAGGACTGTTATCAGCAGTTTGCAGCAAGAAAATGACCTGCTTTCGCAAAAAGTAGAGCAGGACAGACTTGCATTTGAGAAACATTTAGAGAAAGAAAAGGCCACTGAGGCTGCAGCACCAGATGTCTTTAAAGACTTAGAGCAGAAAGAGGAGATGGAGAAGAGACTCTTAGGCAAGATTAGACAACTTGAAAATGAGCTTCATGAGGTCCGGTCCTCAAAAAGGTAAATGTTTAATCCAAAACAAGTTTGCTCTTCATGTTTCTTCACATTATTTTCACAGTTACAGGTTCATCACTTGGCTGATTAATGTTTTTGTTAGAGGTATTATGATTTTGCATTTTCTGTAAGTTGTTTTTAGTTTTAAATTTGGGTTTTCAGTTTAGTTTCCACAGTTTCCTGTGCTTAGGTTAGTTTAACATTCCTTTTAGTATTAACTTTAATATTATTATTATTATTATTATTATTATTATTATTATTATTATTACATGGGTCGTTTTTTCAGAATTTAAGATGTAATAAGTTAGGAAAAGTACAGTAATAAAGTGTAATATTGAGGCCAGACATCGTAGCTTCTGGATTTCTATTATCTATTTTTATTTCAGTTAAAGTGTTTTTCATGGTTAGTTTTAAGTAGTTTAAGTTGATAACTTTGTTTGCTATGTGCCTTTCAGTGATGAAGGGTTGTCCCTGCATGCTGACGGACGTGCAGATGCTGGAGCACCTCTGTCTCTAGACTCAGCACTACAAGAGCGTCTGCAACAGGAAAGGGCCTCTCTGCAGGCACAGATGGAGCTCATGGAGAAAAAGAAGAATGAGGAGATACAGAACATCAAAACATCACTTATTGCAGAGCAACAGGTTTGTATTTGCTCTTGTTAGCTTATTTTAGGGTTCTGCTTTTGTTGATATTTGTCTTTTGTTGATATTTGAGTGCGGACCTATGCTAACATACTTGTGTGCAGTCTTCCAAAAACCCAACCGCATGTGACTGAACGTGGATGATGCTGTGCATAGGTTGAATGCCTGCTGGTTGAAAACAAGCTGGAACAGAAAAGAGAGCAACAGCGGAGTTCATAATAAACGGGGGAACTGTGGGGGAAAAAAACCATCAAAGATCATCACGCACCGACAGTCACTGCATTGGACACAGCAGAATTTATGTAACACAATTCAGCTCTCTTGTATTTTCTAACTTTGCTCCTCTCTATGTGGTCTTTAAGTCTGACGTTATTAGGCGTTTCTGGGTCCAAACTCGTCAGTGATTAAAGTCAAACAAACACTGCGGCATCACTAAGAGATGAAAAACTGTCTAAATTATTTCATCTGTAATAAAATGATTAGTGTGGCTGCTCTACCAGGTGTAACAATTAAGTTTAACATCCAGGCATCCATAAAAACAGAATTTCTGAAATTTAATGGAGTTAGAAGTTAGCAGGGAGTTAGCTCGCTAGTTTCCATTTAAATATAATATACCAGGTTCTGACTGAGAGATTTCTGAAACAAATTAAGATGTACAGCTCTGCTATCACTTCTGACATAAATGAAGACAGAAAACTAAACAGCAGTGATGTTTGTAGTGTTACTGAAGTTGAACTAGCTTGTATATAATGATGTGCTACGTGAATGCTAGCAACACAGCTATGTTAGCATAATATAAACACAGTGAATCCAGAGGATGAATGCTAACTTTTTTCCAGTCGATAAAAATTAACGCAATGGTTAGGGACAAATGTGATTGCATGGCAGGATGCTGTCAGAAGAACAACTGAGATAATCCATCCACAATATGAGGTTGGTTAATAATATACTGCTGTATGAGCTGGGCAGTAGTTACATTGTATGATTTTAAAAACTGAGCGTTAAAATGAATAGTGGTAATAAAACCTGAGAGAGAGGCCGACAGTGATCACTGCCCTTTTTTTAGGGGCTTGTCCAGATTAAATAGAAAAAGATACAAGGAATTAAAACATGTTAAAAACGCAACAGCCTTAATAAACGCAGAGTAGTTTGGACCTAGAAGCAGGGTTCATACGTCATCACTTAAAGACCAGATAGTTGGCTAAAGACCAGATAGTTGGCTGAAGACCAACAAGAGCATTACCAAGAGTAGCCCACAGACCGCTTGTTTGTGACACTGCCCCCAGGTGACAGCAAACAGCTATAACATGTAGCAAACGATCTGCAAAACTGTTCATAGACTCTGTGTATGTCGATGAATGGGAATAGTAGTAGTAGTAGCACTAACGTGTTTCCTTGGCCATAGGAGAGTGAATGCAATTAGCAGTGGCCATCTTCATTTAGTCAGTCATAAAGTGTGTTGTAAATGGAAAAAGCTGTTTGTGAAGGGGATAAGACCTAAACTAACTCAGCTGGAAGCAGCATACACACAGGAAGAAACTAGCGGCAATTTGATTACCAGAGACTTGCAGCACTGACAGGCTAAATAACCTTTAGCTGTGCAAAGAGGGGTGGATGCCTATTTAAACTACTGTCAGTTTTGAGGAGAGCAATTATTGCTGCAAACAGTGGGAGCAAAGAGATACCATTGACTGACATGACAGTGCGGGGGATGTATAAGAGGGTTACCAGTGAACCTTAGCCTAAAATGTCCACTATAGTGTCCAGCTGTCAGCTACAAGCGATGCACGGTGACCCAATTTCTTTATATATGCACAACGCTTCTTGTTTGGCAGCAAAGATTTTAGCATGGCAGGCTGCCATGGAGAAATATTAGCAGTAGAAAAAGTGCTTGTCAGTATAGCGTTATGGTAGTGTGAAATATTTTAAATACAGTTCATCCTCCCTATAGACAAAAGCCTTCAACATGCCATCAAAAGTTTCAGTGTTGACCTTACAACCCTTGTGTACTGAGTATTCAGTACTTAAGGGTCAGATCTCATCCATTTTATAAAACCTACCTTTAGTTTTCTGTCTTTTTTCCCACCTTCCTAAGTAAAAGTAGGGATGACTAATACATTGGCAACTGGATGAATGACACCGTTTACATATTACAGGTCATAAAATATTTTTCAGGATCACCTAGGGAACCAGAGTCTGGATTTTCCTCTAGGGACCAACTAGCTACAATGCTATGGACAATGAGCAGATCGCTTCATATGTGGACAGACATTTATTTTACTGTGCTATAGATTTTGTATTATTTCATTTACTGTTTACGAAAAAAAAAATTGAGGACATCTCACCTTACTTTGCTACATCTCCCTTTGTAGTTGAACCTGATGAGACTTGCAACAAACAGAATTGTTAGGAGCACATACAGTTTGATTTCTTTTGTTATTTATTGTCTGGTGTAATACATGGATGTACGATACAAAAATATCAAAATACTAGGAGTAAAAGCTAACAAAACAACTGTAACTCCCATGGCTGCATGCTGATCTGTGTCCTCAGAAATTGGCAATTAAAAATGAAATAATTAATGCTTTGATATAAATGCTCTGTTCTCACTAAAATGGTTGTTAAGCTTGTCAAAATTTTTAAAATGTTAATAATAATAATTATTAATCTTTTTATCCAGACAAATTTCAACACAGTTCTAACACGAGAGAAAATGAAAAAGGAGCAGATCATCAGTGATCTCACGGAGAAGTTGCATAAAGTTACCCAGCAGCAGGAGAAAGATAAAGGTGAGTGTGTACTGTCCACATTGAACACTGTTTTTCTTACAGTTTTGGAAATGAGACATCATGGTAGAACCTCATGAATATTCATTACTTGTCCTGTTCGCTTGTTCTCACTGCCATAATATTCATTTTTAGGCTTTTGTCAAAAATAATGTTATTTTGTGTTTGTCAGTGGTTTTTATTTATACTTTTATTCCAGCTCTGATAGAGAAACTGTCTGAGGACCGGGCTAGTGTGATGCAGGAAAAGAAACATTTGGAAGAGGAGCTCAACCGTTTCCGCAGCACTGCACTGGTGTCCTCTGCCTTCTTCAACCCTAACCCCTCAGCTCAAGATGCCTCAGAAGCCGGAGCAGCAGCAGCTAGAGCTCTGCCCGTTGCTGGGGCTTGTTCTTCTGAGCCCCTCACTGAAACTGATAGATTGGCCTCTGTGGCAGCCATTCGAGATGACGAACATGTTGATTCAGCAGTGGAAGCCAGCATGGTGACCGTCCAGTAAGCATCTACTCTAAAATAAACATTGTGTTTAGAGTCTGAAATACGTCCACGTGATTATGTGCCTGACACTATTACTGTTCATGGGGAAAGAAAAATCAGAGCAGCACACATTAGCAGCACGGTTAGGACAGGTATCCTAACCAGTTATCCTATCCTAACCTCACCTGGTTAACAACTATGTGGGCTGCATTTGGACAATGTGTTTATCCTTACTCCACACTTTATATTTCAAACAACATTTGCAAAATACGTAAGAAACCTTCTCACCTGCGCATGATCTTGTAGCCACAGTTTATAGAGAGGTCCATGTAAAAGGAATGCACAGAATTTTGGTTATTCTATACATAATAGTTTTTGTGGAATCTGTGATGCACAATGTAATGTAAGTCCAAAAGTTTGGATAAACCATCACTGGTTAAAATTTTAACAGTATATCCCCTTCAAGGTCATCTCCTGGCGTAGTGATGCATAGCTTGCAGCTCCTGCTTCACTGAGATTGCTCCCTGGATGGCCGTTCTGACCACTTTTATGTGTGCATTTTTTATTTCATCATTGAGCTCACATTTACTTTGAAAGCAGACAGTAACGTCTGCATCAAACTGGCCATACCTCACAAGGCTCATTACTATTAATGACAACCGGTGCTCAAATGACATGACAGATGAATCTGCACTATCTAAACTCAAAGTCCATAAAGTCAGGGGAATGACAGTATTCACAAGAATGTACACAGTAAAATCCTCCCATATTGTCAGGCGCAGTTGATCAGAGTAGCTCCTACAATGAACAATCCCTACAGGTGCAAGAGGGCAGGGAACAATGTAGAGCTTCACAAAAGGGCCGTAATGGAACTTGAGGACAGTTTTTGCCTTTTTATAGGTTGGGTAGTGGGATCTCTTTGACTGCACCTTGGATTAAGATTTTAGTTACAGTTTAAGTTGGACAAGGAAACTACGAGAATCTGAGTGTGTTCATTTCTGTGCATTCGCAGTGCTGCAGTACGTGGATTTTATTGCGCCAACATGTTAATCTCAAACAAATTCATAGTGAAACCTAAAAAGGTTTCCTTCATAGACAGTAAGTTTTGTTTAGATGCCGTCAAATCGATTGCGAGCCAGAGAAACAGACTTTTGTGTTGTGTTTCGAGAGCCAACTGTATAAACTAGCCAAAAATGGACGAACAGAAGAGACATTTGACAGTCCAAGGAAGGGAGGCTAGGAACCGAGAGTGTAAGTTAAAATAAATAAATAATTTTTTAAATTCTTAATATTAAGAAGCGCCAAGTGGTCACAAGTCAAAAAATGTTATGATTTATTTATTTAGTTTTACCTTTTGTATACTGCATCTTGTTAATTTTTGTTGTTGTTGTTTTTGTAGTGATACTATGATGTCAGAGGAGAAACAGCGGATAATCTTACTTGAGAGGGTAATTAGACATGCTGCATCTTTATCATTGCATCTGACTGGATAAGAGTTTGTTTGTGTAGACATGTCTGACTAATTCATTTAATATATGTTGCAGACTTTGCACATGAAGGAAGAAGAAAACAAGCGTCTCAGTCAAAGACTGGTCAGTTTATCATTTTCATTATAGGCTATGAAACAATTTCTCCACCAGGTGGCACTAGCATCAAAGAGTAGAATCCTGACCCAGGAGGCCAGCGAGCTCAGTGAATAAAAATGAGTCTTTAGGAAGAGGATCATTGAAATGTACAAGGGGTGAATTTTAGTGAAGCACAAACTTGTATACTAATACAAATGTCAAAAATGTACTTTTCTGGTGTGAAAAGATTTAGTCAATACTAATATTGCATAACTCGAAGACTGGTATAGTTTAGATTATGATATAATTCTGTCAGGTGGTAAAAGTATAAGAGTTCAAAGCCTATGTCACAGACAAATGATTTAATAATCCCCAGTGGAAGTCAGTTCTTGTTAATATTATTAATTTTGCTTTGATAACGTGAGTAATGTTGCCCTTCTCTTCTGTGTAGATGTCTCAGAGCATGTCGTCTGTGTCATCACGGCATTCAGACAAAATCGCCATCAGAGAGTAAGTGAATTTTAAAAAACGAAACACACAGGGCCTTAACATGTCCTTGCTGATGTGTGTGTGGTTTTTCTGTCATTATTGTGTACATTATTATGTATGTAGGTATAATTATACACATATGATTACCGTTAATGTATTTTCTTTTGTGTTTTCATTTTGCAATTCGGTTTCATCATCATTTGGTCTCTTTATTGGTCTTTTTTTATGTTTCAGTTTCCAGGTAGGCGATTTGGTTCTAATCATCTTGGATGAAAGGCATGACAACTACGTGCTCTTCACAGTTGGTCCCACCCTCTACTTCCTCCATTCTGAGTCTCTTACTGCACTGGACCTCAAACCAGGTCAGCTTCATCAAACCCTTTTGAGTTTAGCGTTGTGTCATTGAAATTTATTTTACACATTTCTTTTTTAATAATAAAATAAAAAGGCACGACTGATTGTTTTCTGATTTTTTATATATATATATATATATATATATATATATATATTAATCAAACATGAGAGCTTTGTGTGTTGTGTGTACATGGGTGTTAAAATAAAATGTAGTTTAATCTTTGTTCTTGCTACTGATGCTTGTTGGCTTTATTTTACACATAGAATTGGTGAACATTTTCTTAAGTTTATTTAACGATGCGATTTGTTTTCTTGTTTAGCATCAGGGACCTCAAGACGGCCGTGGGTGCTTGGAAAGGTGATGGAGAAGGAGTATTGCCAGGCAAAAAAGGTACTTAAGTACTAAAAATACTTTGTTTACATATTCGATTAACATTTAACCCTGTTTTACTTACAGTTTCAACTGTAGGCCTATAAGTGTCTTTTTTTTTTTTTTAATATATTTTTTTTAAATCAGAGTTGGATTTTTTTTAAAGTCATGTCAGTAATGTTCTTACAATTAAGTACAAAGTTTGAACCTTCATTGTTTCTTGTAATGATCTCTCTCTCCTTCTCTTCCTCTCCTTTTTCAGGCCCAAAACAGATTCAAGGTTCCTTTAGGAACCAAGTTCTACAGAGTGAAAGCTGTTCCATGGAATAGAAAAGTATAATAGCCAAGTAATGAGCTAAAATGTATATTTATATAGTTTAATTTTTGAACAGAAACATCACATAATAACTCATAACTTGAAAATCGAAAGACCTAAAAAATGGAAAGAATTAAGATCGCCATCATATGGTTTTGCATTTTATTTTAAAATCCCACCTGCTATCACTTTTTTTGTTCTTTTAAACCCAGATTTGTTATTGTGGACCAAATGCTATTAAACTTATTAGGGCAATGCCCTATACACTGTGGCATAATGCCATCTGACCTGTATGTAAACTTAAACGAAATTTGGATGTTCAATATTAGTTCTCATTATCAGCATTTGTCCTTTTGTGGAAAATACTGTCATTATCAGCATAATTAAATGAAAAATATACATTTATTATAAATGTTTATGGAGGAATGTTCATGGCATGCATATTGATATATTTTCTTTGATTTACTTATCCAGATAAATGTTGTAGTTGGAAATGTAGTTAATGCTGTTTGTTACTCACAAAACAGTATGGCCCTGTGTCAATACTGAAATGTACATTATGACTGACTAATGGAAACAGTCGTCTTTGCAATCCTTGAAATGCACTTTCAAAACAATGCTTTTGTTGATTTGAAAAGGGAAGTTAATTGAGCTGTCAGAACTAAGTAAATATATCAGCACAAACTTCTCACTATCATAGAATATTGATATGTAGAAAGGAATACTTTGTGACTGTGTTTCATTATCGGGAGACATTGTATATTACCCATCAAATCACATGTAACAATAAATTACTGTATTGTAAAAGCTAGAGTTTTGAAACAATAAAGGACTGATCCCAAATGGATTCAATAGTTTTTTTTCTTTCCTTTTCATTCTTTCCTCTGATGCAGAAATGTAACAAATACTTATGTGCACATTAATATTACAGGTGAGATATTTTATGTTTCATTGGGGAGGAGAAAGCCGACAATTATTATTTTTCACTGACACGTCATTCTAACCATTTTGTATAAAACAAAAACAGCAGAAGCTTTTAAGGCATATATAGTAAATGGCACCTATAATGATGATTTTTAAAATTTTCCTGGGGGAAATTCAGGAGTCAATGTGGAATAGCATAGTATAGTGTATTCATTTGATTTAGCATTTTTGCTTTTGTGGAAACATTAATGTTGGCACGGTGCTGCAGGAAACAGACTTCAAAAAGGCTTCAAATCGGGGCCCAAGAACGATGCGGCCCTCATGGAGAAGGAAGCCCACCAACATCACTTTCCCAGTTCACAGCGGGGAGCATAGCAGCTCTCCGCCGAGCACTCTCTACCATGTGGGTCTAGGGGTGTTTTAACAATGTTTAGCTCTATTTTCTCCATTTAGCATAAGCCTGTTGTCACATTTGGATGGCTCCTTCATAAATTGATGGTGTGATTCCTACAATTTCGGGACAGGCCTGAATGACAAAATATGCAACACAACATTCGATACCGAGGTGCCTGGCAAGCACCAACCATGTGCACTGGACAGGCTCTTAGTGTAAATGTTTACAACCCCCCACTGAGCTCAGTGCTGCTGGGAGTCACTCTCATCAGGCTGAATGGGATTTAACACTGCCATGTGTAGTCTCAAGCTAGTCTAGTCTCAAGACTTTTTTTCGTAACATTTTTGAGTTCTTATCTTTAGTAATGAATGTGAAATTTGGCTGCATGCTTAGTAAGTCATAGTGTAGTGTCTGTATTTAAATGTCACCAGTTTAATTTATTTTTATCTTTAACACACACATACATAATGAGCTTTAATGAAATGACAATTAGCAAAAATTATGTAGACTACATCTGATATATATATATATATATATATATATATATATATATATATATATATATATATATATATATACATATGTGTGTATATATGATCAACCAGGTCATTTAAATTTAATTTGATTGAATATGAAAATCTGATTTCATAATAAAAGGATTTAAATAGAAATTACTGTAGTCTGAGTTAATCAGGTAGTTCCTTCTGCAGTTTGGACAGTTACACTTTAAAAACCAATTTTAATCGAGAGGTATAACAATGAGAAAAAAATTTCTTCCAACTTGCACTTGGTTATTTAAGAAAAATAAAATTGCAAGACTTGATATTTCTTTCACATCTTTGTTAGTAAACACTGAAACTAGGTTACTGTATACGGAACATTGTAAAGAACACTAGGAAAACAGTCCCCTTGCAAAACATTAGGAACAGACTATAGCTTTTCATGCACAGGCTGAAATTGTATTTCATTTATAACTAGCATGAAAAAGTAAAAAACTTGTTAATATTCTGAAGCACTCGGAAGATTCATTACAAATATACTCAGGTAATTGTGTAAGGACAGGTATATTAATGCAGCGCTCTAATGCCATCAGCTAAAAGTCAAAGACACATTATAAATGCCTTTGTTTGCATGTCAACATATGCCAGAGGCACTAAATGAAGGTTTAGATGAGTAAATGTGAAATATCAAAATGATGTCAAAGACGACTCACAAATAATGTCTTACAGTCTGAGATCTTGCGCTTTGTTGCTGATATATTCTGTATTTGAAGATAATACACAAGTTGTATTTGATTTTCCAATATCTCTGACACTATACTAGATAGATGGTGCTGCAAATAAACAAGCATTATTTGTAGAGTAAATATATGCATGAACTTCAAATGATGGATAAATGAAAATAAATAGGAAAGCCTTAACGTAACATTTATATTTTAGAAATCTAAATGGAGCGAGTGTGTTGAAGAAGAGCCAAGAGGCATTAAGGCTGAAACTGCAAACCAAGGAGTAAATCGACTTAATGCCATCACATTTCCACCCTATTCATGCCTAAGAAAAGGGTTAGGGAAAGAGATTAGGTTATATATCTGCTGTCAGGGACTGAAGAGACCAAGTAGAGAACTTCACCTAAACAGAATGATGATCAAACAGACATGCTTTAACAGACATGCTTCATAATCTCATCCGTTATTGTCCTCTCTCTGCCTTGACTACAGGTTCAGTAGAAAATCTTAGACAGGGGCAGATTAAATGTGTGATGAAATGTCTGAGAAATATGTGAGTATGTGAGAATATAAGGATGGTTGATTTTCTACCCACATGACGAACATAATCACTATTAGTAACACATATCTACATAAATATGATAATTCAAAATTTAAACACATTTATTGGGTTCATATTGGAAATCATAACCATCTGATGGCATAGTTTTATGGATAATTACCGTTATAGAGATAATGCAGCATGTGAAAGAAAAGCTTTGAGGCTTCTCCACTCACTGGGAGGAGAGTGCGTAGGTTTAGTTGTGCATCGGAGCTGTACCCAAAAGGCAAATATGTGGAAAGTTTGGTGACAAGCATCCAGGCGTGTGGTTAACAAGATTGCATCTGGTGAGCAGAAAGTGTAGGATATAGCTTAACTATGTATTTAAAAGGCAAATTATTTTCACATTAAGTTCAATGCCATCAATAATCCTTCCAAATATAGATAGAACTATTTCATTTTCAGTAGAAAATAATTATTCAAATACCCTATAGTGCAAATCCCTTTAATTTAGTGCATGACACAGTTTTTGATTTCCTACCACAGAACAAAAACGGAGAAGAATCCAGTAAACATTAAAATCTGTTGTCTTATTTTGGTAATCTGGCTGCTTACTGACAAGTAAATAATCAATACAAATAGTTCCGAAGTGTCTGAAAATAGACAGGCGATTTAAACTGTAACTAACAGCCATGCATTTTCCAGCTGCAGTGCAGTGTTGAGGAAATGACACCAGCTTTGATGGGCTGTATAGCTTTTGAGATGAGCCTCTTTATGCCGCTTGCAGTTCCATTATGGCTTTGTTCGAAAGCTTGTTTACCTGCTGATAACATACACTGGTGGATTCAGGAGCACCGATCCAAAATCTGCTGCCAAAGTCACTCAAGTCTCATTGTACTGCAGGAGGGGAAGAATGAAATGTTTATGTGGAGGGGAATGCAAATGCTAAATGTGAAATCAAACTATGGGACCAATAAGGGATCAGAATAACTTTGCCAGGTTTTATTTTTAGCCCAGTTGCAATGCTAGCTTTGTGGAACACTCTTCACTTTAGCCTCTGTGCATCTGTGTGCTTAGGTTTTGCTCAGTGCAAAACTGCTGCTCTAATTTTACAAATAAATTAACTGTAAGTTGTTGTTGTTGTTTTTTTTTAAAAAAAGGGGAGGTTAATCTGCTTCCATCACACGACACATGACTCTGATTTAACTGAAATATCCTACCTGACTAAAGACAGCCTGAATATGTTGTTGTTTGTCTGTGATAAGGCTTAATATCAAACAGCCAGCAGATCAAAAATGGTTCATCGAATCTCATCGTTGTACATCACTTGAATATTTTTGGATTTCACTGTTAGAAAAGCTACGGTCTTGGGTCAAAGGAATAGCCCCTTGGTTTGCATATTAAAGAGGATTTACTAGACCTCTGTTAGCCATGCATCCCCATGCAGGCCAGTCTCCAGGGGGCCAGCAGGGCCCCACAGACGGGCAACTAGGGGGCCAGGTGACCCTGTCTCTGAGGTTAGCAGGAAACACTAAAGAGGGATGGGCAGGGAGCTGAGGAGCCACTGAGTGCGAGTGTGCAAGGCTGGTGATGGCAGCTGTCAATGGTTTGGAAGGAGAAGCAGACAGATTGTGCGTTCTGTTGGTGCAGCCAGTTCGCCACCTGGCAGGCTTTTCCTTGTTAGAACTTCTTGCTGTTTCTGTTCTCATCAGAGAAATGTTTTTCCTCTTATCCTCTGTGTTCATGGGAAGTTAAATTTGTCAGAATGTTTAAAGATGTTTAATGAAAAGCAATTGTTTAAAGTATGCTCTGTGCATTGTACAGAATGGCTGCCGCTCATGTTTGCGATGAAATGCAGTCAGGAAGCCCGATTTATTAATGTAAACCTTCCATTTTTGTGATAAACTGTATTTTTTTAAAGAAATTAAATTACGGATGAAGGGAATGTATGTATGAACGCAGTATGCCTTCCCGGGGTTGACCTTAGCTGTATTATTTGAGTGTTCTTTAAGAAAAGAAGGTGTAGGATTTGCTTAGAAAAAAATAATCTGTAACTTTCAAATCCCATCATAGCCATAAATACTGCACCATGATGCTCAGTTGTTATGAAAAAATGCAAGCAGAAACCATGAAAAGCTTAAAAGTACATTTAAAAATCAAATTTGGCAGTGAGTCCTTGTTCCAACAGGATTAAAAAAAAAGTCTTTCATTTGATATAAATATATGCAAAGAGAGTGGTGTGGTGATCTGGGTGCCAGAGGTGGCGCTTTACTCTGGATATTCTGGCTTGGGCCGGTAAGGGACATAAATTAACATGAATTAACACATGCATGCAATAAGAAAATAATTAATTCAAGTTATCAGTCACCTCTTCCATTCCAGGAATCTGATTGACAAGATAAAGTAATGTGCAAACTGCTTTTCAAAGCTAACAGCCTGGAGCACCCCTCCTATTAGTTAGTCATTCCCTCAGTATCACACCCGGAATCTGTCATTTCACAATTTTCTCCTATAATGCATATGTGCCGCTCTCACCACTCCACTACAGCAACTGCCATCTAACAAGTTGACACAGAGAATGATACAATTCACGTCCAGTATTCAGTTCCATATACAGCAAGCATCTGAGGCAGACGGGTCAAGAATATGGTACATTCTGTTCTCTCTCAAAATTGCTTTTCCAGGACTCTAGAGAAGGTAGATAAAGCTCCCGTGATATCCTCCAGACACCTAAGGGAAGTTTTTAGGGTTAAAAAGTCTCGTCAGGTGTAAAAATAGGTTGTAGCGATGAAATTATGGGATATTTCGTCTTAAAAGACTCGTGCCTGCATAATTTTCATAGAACGTGATTCTTGGTAGGCATTTAAGTGTCTATATACACTCTATAAAAACAGCAATCCTCCTAAGAATTGTTAACTCAAACTCACAAAGCACATAAAACAATCACACAACAAATCTAAAATGCATACATCCTTTATATATAATTCACAGTAATAGCTTTATTTTTAAAATTATTCAAGAAACATGTTTAAAATGTGGCATTTTAGTGTTTTCAAATACCAGATTATTGCAAACACATTTTGCACAGCAAAAAAAAATAGTTTTGTACCAGGGGTCCCGGTGCTACAGCAAGTATAATACCATTTCCAAGAAGTTGAAATTCTGTTTAAAATGTGGATAAAAATACCAAGTCCGATGTTTATCAAATCATTTAAACCTTTTATTTTATTAATAATTGTACAAAGACAGCAGAAAGTACACCATAAGAGTACTAAGACAAACCCTTAAAAAAGAGAGCATGAACAGGGGCATGTTTACTGCTGGGTTGCATCATCTCTCCTTTTAACAACACTGTGTTTGGCAAATGAGGAGACCAACTGCTGTAGTCTTTAAAGCAAATGTTTTCCTGTACTTGCAGTATTTCAGCAGCTCAACAGTTCAGGACTTTCAGTGTTATATTTTTCATTTTATAATGTTTCTTTCAGTGAGGGACAGATCTTGAGTGCAGGTGAGCTAGCCTGAATAAATTACCACAGCGTCCTGTTTTGTACAGGGTTAGATGGACATTGTTTTGCTGATATTAGCAAGGCCTTCCCTGAAAAAGACGTACGGCATTAATGGTGCCTTCACATGTGCGAGTTAACCCACGTACATGTTGTTTATATGTTTGTTTGTTTTTTTGTAGATGTTGGACTTTCTGACTAACTTGTATTTGTGGATGCGGGGACTAAGTGTGCTTTCTGTTTTCAGTGTTTTTGAGCTCTTGACTGATCTCTACTACAGAATAATGTCCATTTTTAAAGCAGCTATCTCAGGGCTCAAAGATCAGTGACCCTCAAAAATTATTTTTAAATTGAACTATCTGCTGAAATAGCTATAGCTCACCATGTGAAGTACAGAAAAACCCATGCTCTCTAGAATGTGTTTTTTAATACTCCGACATGTTTGTTAATTAACCTAATTAACCCGGGTGCTTTTTGTTTAACTTTTCCAGCGTTGTCCTTATGCCTGCCAGCTTCTAACTTCACTAAAATTGCTGTCTTTGCACTATTTCTAATATTAATAATAATAATACAGGGTGTCAGTGATATGCATACAATTATATTCTACTTTTATTTATAGTTTATACAGCATTCCACAGAACATGTAGGCTACATGTTACAGACACGTTACAGTAGGTTACATGATACAGAAAAGTCCAGGGTTGTTCATCTTTGTGTAGATATAATGCTTTTCTCAGCCCCTCGTCAGAAAAAGCGTATCAGTTTCAGCACAGGCCATTTAAAACATCCTTATCCCTTAACTTGTTGTCTGTTACCTTCCAAACATACTTTTGATAGTACATCAGTTACCCAAGCATCTCAGTCTGTGAACGTTGCCTGCTGTGCTGGCTAGTTTAACTTGGTGTTTAAGTGCCCCCTACCTAGTTGCTTTATTCATGCTACCAGCAATTAAAAATGTTTTAAGCCTTGCTTCATTTTTCTCAATTTTTATTCAACCAGTCTAGTTACCCTGGTAAGAGCGCTGCTTAAAAGAGCTCTGGTGAAATTTGTCTGCTCACAAATAGTAAGTCTGAATAAGTCGAATAGCATCAGAATTTCTGTTCACCCACAATTTGCGAGTTTTTAGCTTTGCAACATGTTTTATTTTTTAATGTCAATCATATTATATTCTTTAAAGAATATAATCTTAAAATCAAATTTTTTACCAGACAGTTTTTTGCTTTTTAAATTTGTCAGCAGTCTGAGGGCAATGAGGCAGAGCAAGCTATAAACCAAAAAGCCTGGTTGTCCAATTTTGGGTGACAGAAAAAAAAAGTCTCCAAAGGACGATAGTGCGCACAAAAGTTGTTCTGTTGGCTGTGAGTGTGGTGTCAGCCGGTCCCAGTCCCTGTGGCCCTCACCGTGCACTGTGCAGGCCTGATGGGAAACTGACTGCAGCACAGGACATGGCCTCGTTTGTTCACGGTCCCCCCTCTCTGAAAAGAGTTATGCTGTCTGTTTTGAATGGACAGCGTTTTTCTTTGTGTGCTCGATCAAAACACAGGGCAAAGTTAGTCAGCAAGTTGCATAGCTTCTGCATTCTGATTCTTCAAGCCTCTTTTGTATGAAGTTTAGCACAATGTTTTACACTGTGTTTGACCTGAATGGCATGCTGAAGGTAGGAACATTTTTTAAAAACTATCAAATAGAAAGGAGTAGAAAGTCATTTTCGTATGCAGTTTATTTTCTCACTCATTTCTCTGTGATAGAACAAAGTAAGTAACACGATCATATGGGGTTAAAAAAGCTCTGCTGTAATACAGGAAATGACAGAGTGCAGTGTTGCTGAAATATTTATATGCTTTTATCTGATCTATTTCCTAACCACAAGGTATTTGCCTGTGAATCCCTGGCACTTTTGATATTACCTGAAGGCAAATGGTATATAGATTTATACAAGTTATTTACAACAACAGCCAAGCCATTCCTCTGGAAACTAGGCTGCAGATCAAAGGATTGTTTTGATCTCTACTTAGCATATTTGTTTAACCTAGCCAGTGATTCTGAAAAGTGCACAAGCTTTTCGGTGATATGCAGAGCACCCTTTATCCGTCTTTTTCTTCTGTTAGCTCTGGATTTAAGTACTTTCTGTATTTAGGAGACAACTGGATTTGCCAGCTTTTGAAATTTAGTTGCCCACTGCTAGCAGTCTTGGCACTCAGAAATAGATAACTAGGTATGTTCCACTGCTAATCCTGATCGGCCTTGTAATAGTATTTGTGGACTGTACAGCACTCAATTAGGGCATAATGTGCTATTTTTATTTCCTTTAAGTTGGATTAAATATGAAAACATGTTTGTTTGGTTTTTTTTTTCAGCTTCCATCTACTGTTTACTGTGTGGGTACTTTGCAAAGTATTGTTTTATACTGTTTCAATCAGTACGACTCTCTCCACACAGGATTGCAAAATGTCAGGAGAAAAACAATGTCCAAGCGCTCTCTCTACAAAAGATGCCAGGGCAATCAGGAAATTTTCTGGAATGCTTAAGAGAATGCATATGCACACAATGCCCTAATTCTCTCTTACTTTGGGTTTGGAAAAGATGAGCCCAGGTTTATTGAGAGCCAAAAAAGGGGGCAGATGGCTCACAAGAGGGATAAACCTGGGAAGTCATGCTGTAAATGTGTTTTACAGAAAACAATGAAAGGAGCGGACAAAGCGATTGTGGCAAAGTCCTTTGGAAAATGGAAAAGCAGCTCTCTAAGGTCCAGGACCATGGAGAAGCCGGATGAGCCGTCCGAGGAGAGTAAGGAGAAGAGCCTTTCCAACTGCACCTGTGAAGCCCCCCAACTCGGCAAGAAACCAGTTGGTAAAAGTACACTATTTTCTTATTTCTAGTCTATTCATACTAATGTGTCTATCCACTTGTTTTTCTTGTGGCAATTTTAATTATTACTGCAGTGACTTGGGTTTTTTTGTGTGTGTTTTTTTTTTTTCATTTGACTCTCTGGCCTGCCATATCCGGTGAACAAACAAACCACATTGTTGGGCAAGAGAATTCCTTTTGAGGGAAAGTGTGTCTCCGATGATACAGTGTTGCCAGAAAAAGACAAAGCAAAAAATAGCAAACACAAAAACAGTCACAGGTGCATGGGAAAAAGAGAGAACCGAGTGAATGGTCACTGCGGTCCCCAGGAGGTCTTTCAGTGTTAGCCAGTGCGGTGGGTGGACTTCTGACAAGGACGCTGGTTAGCAGCCAGGTGGAGTGTGTAACTGAGAATGCTCCTGTTTATTCTTTTCACATGCTAATGCGGCTCCTGTGTGACTTTAATGCGGCAAAACTTTTTCTTGGAGTTAACATTTTTGTTGTTTCAATACCTGCTCTTGTATCACAGCAGTGGACTGATTCAAAAGCTCCACACTCTTTTATAAAGGATTGGGACTGTGCCAGGGAGAGAGATACATTAAGTATGGGCTACATGGGGGGGGAAAATACACTGGTTGAATATTTTCAATGCAAACAGGTACCGACATTTTACTTTAAAATAGGCAGTCATTATTTGTGTTAAAATTATAAACGTGGACAATATTTTCAAGTTAAAGTGTCTAAATGGACAGCAGAAAGTGTCCATATGGGCTCTTTTGGTTTCGCTTATCTTGATTGCAGCATATTATCTCCCATACACTGAGTGTTTACATGCAGTATTATGGAGTTTCATCTACCCAAAAAATAAAAAATAGATACCAGCTTTCCAAAACTCTGTAATGAAGGACTGCATGAGGACCCACGTTTTGAGCAAATGCACCCCTATGTGGTCAAACTAAGAATTTGAAAGAAACACACAGGCCGTGCAGGCATTACCAAGCTTTTGTAGCCATGATATCTAACGTGCTCTATCAGTATTGCTCTAAATATTCAAAATCACATCTTAAGCTTTTATTAGTGCTTTATTAGTATACAGCCAACACAATATCTAATTGAGGAGCACAAAAAAGCAATATGGCTTCACACTATGGGTCTTTCCATACCTTGTAGTGTACAATCTGTAAATAGCTTCAAAGGCACTGCATCTGCCATCTGCACTTCTAGGAACTCTTCTGCATAACCATTAAAACAAGCTGTCTCAGAGGACATCATTCGTATTTCAGCCTCAACCCTGAATTACAGTGTGTTCATTATAATTATAAGGGAGGAGTGTTGCCAGGCTAGCCTGCAGAATGCCAGGTGCACACTTCCATAATCTACCATTTTAAACAACTCGGAGCATTAACAACAGTATCTACATGCTATTCAGCCATTAGTTCTCTTTGGCTTTCATGCTCAAACTCACATCATGCATCTGAGCATTTTGTATTCTGCAACAGACATACGAGCAGAAGAAAGTGCAATACTTTGTAGTGTTCCATTTTTCCTAAGCCTGCTTAGGTTATGTGACTGAGCCATGCCGCTGTGTGAAATTTTATCCCGATACTGGCACTGTATCCTTGTGAGGGAGTCTTGTAAAATAGGTTTACTTAGCGCCTTTGCTGGCATTTTCCGAAGATAGCAAATGCACACACACTGTCCGTGATCGGATTAACTCTTCAACAAAATGATGTAACTCTTTGTCTTTCTTGTGTGGCATAGGTTTCTGTGCTTAAGTTTAGTGGTCATCCGGTAGAGAATAGAAACACTTGAAATCCAGTCACAGCATTATAATCCATATATTATATATATAATAGATGACAGCCTTGGTTAATCATTCTTTGTCAGCCAAATGTGATATGTCACTGCCCAGAGTGAGTCATTCACCAAAAAAAGAAGAAGAAAAAAATATCCCTAGATTTTTTTCAGATACTGCCTCAAACCGCACAGCCACAATCCTTAATTAAAAGCAAATTCTAATTTGTAAAGCATTTATATTTGAACTTTGCCTGGTGTTCCTCTGTCATGTTGAGGCACAGGATTTAAATTTCATGTGATAAGTGTGAACGATTTTTTAAGCATCCAATACAGTAAAAAGTATGCGATGCCAAGTACACGGAGAACATGAATTTGCACCTGAGGACATATAGCTTTACATCCGGAGTCGCAAGGTGTGTCAAGACAAAATGTTAATTGCACAATTTATGAGAGAAATCAGTTGAAATATCTCCACGGATCCCATTTATTTACATTTTAATTACTACTATTACTTATTCTTATTTTTTGGATGTGACCATAGCAAGCCCAATTCCTCCCCTACACTAGAAAGAAGCAGAATGACTGTTTTCCACTGGAGGTTTAGATGCTTGTTTATCACTTTTAAATACCATCATCTTTGCTGAAATCCCCTCTCAAAAGAACCTTTCACTTGCTGGAATAAATTCAAATTAAAATTTAAATCCCTCTTTGCATTTCTTCAGCCTTTTTTAAAATAGCTGCCTCCTTTTAGAAAGCTGTTTATGTAGTGATCTGTTCATAATCCAGTTTGTTTCTCAACAGCGAAAAACACAGAAATCGTATTATCACTATCTTGGAGAGATGATGCGAGAAATCAGGAAGTATAAATGTCTGGATCTGTGGAAGTTTTCAAAGTTGTAAAGCTGAAGAATATGGCAAAAGCCTTTAAATAAAGTAGTCAGTAACACTCCAATTTGACTTGTAAATATGCTGCAAGTAAATTGTGCCGCAATATCTCAAACATATTTCCCCAACCTTTAGCAAAGCTAATATAAGTGTGCTCATTCAGTGAATACAAAACGTTTTAGCATGTTTCAGACAACAGATGAACAACATTTCTCTTACAACTTAGATAGATTTGATATCAGAAATCTTGATATGTGTTACAAACAGCTACTGAAGAGAGAACTGGGGGATTAACCCCTGGCACTGTAGCTGACAAGTCATGCAGATCTCTGTAAACAGCTCTTTCTAATCTTAGGAAGTGCTCACCTTCCAGTATACCGAGAAAAACAATATCTAATCAAAAATGTAACAAATATAAACAGAAACAGCAGACATTTACATGCAATGCCTTTTGATAACAATCCATTTCAGATGTAAAATGACGCAGAAGAGGCCATAGGGAAATTTAATTTGCTCAAGCTAGATTGGATTTATTGTTTGGAAACAAATTATAATTGTGTCTCCAGAAAGTTAACCAAGATCTAAACAAAAGGAAATCAATGACCCACCCCCATTAATCACTCAAAGCCAGCTACTTGTGCTGTAGAAACTTACTTCATAATCAATTTCTTTGTTTTGCTCAAAGGGCATTTGCATTTTCGTTCATGTCAGCAAGCTTCCTGTATCTGGCGCAATCAAAAATTGCAAGCCATCCACATTAATGGAGTTTTTTTTTCTATTTATTCAAGTGCATATCTCTGAATACTCAAGATGATTTTAGCTTATTATGCAAACAGCCCTGCAAATATTTTGTTGAGTGATAAAGTAAACTTTTCTGATACCTAATTTTTCCAGTGTCATGGAAAAAAATCTTTTATTTTAGTAGCCTACATACATCTGACACATTTTTCCTTTAGTTTTAATGACCAACAATCTCTAATGAATATCTTATCCTTAGGATCTTGCTACGGAGCACCTCTAGGACTTCTGAGACCAGACACAAATGCCTCTTGTTAGTTGTGTCTAGACATACTATTACAGCCACCAAGGTCATTATCAAAGCATGCATTATACACACCTGTTACCATTGTGTAGATGCTCGTTTTTGGCTGAACATCCAAGCTCCTATCTCGCCATTTATAGGCGTGTCTGCTTCATTGTCTGCCTGCCTGAGTGAAAAAGATGGGCACTCATATCTGGACCTAACCTCTCAATGACACAACAAAGTGAGTCTACAGGCCTTTGAAAAAGAAGACATCGACTGACCAATCAAGTGCTGATTTATTAAATGTAACCAATCAGACACTCTCAGTTTAGGCTGGTAAATGTAAGAACCAGTTGTGATTGTTGCCACTGATACTTATAGATGTAAATATATTTAAACCAAACTCTTATTTTGTTATTATTTTGTTTCTATGACTGCACTTTATAGATGTGAAAATAATGTTTGCTTGATTACCTGCCCCGTTTTGTAAAATCTGATCAACATGGGAAAAAGAGAAAGAGGACAAACAATCGCTGACTAATGAGGCTTTTCACTGAAATTGCTAAATACATTATATAGATAATTGTGGACTCTTTGTGTTCTCACTTTTACATTGTTTGGGCTTAAGCTTACAATGGTAAAACGTCTTGGTAAATAGCAAATTGTGAGCTATGCCATATAAAACATAAAATAAAATGGAATCAATTAGAATTGTGATGCAGTCTTAATAATCACCGTGGTTTCTGGATTTTATGATCCCGTGTGCAGCTTTTCTGCCATACAAACCTTAAAGTTTGGCTCTTTGGTTAATTCATCAGTCAGATAAATGCAAAGCTAATAATAAAAGCTCCTTTTCATTTTGAATGTACTGGATGTATGGATGCTAATGCCACTGTAATTATGTTAAACAACATTTCTTCCTATGTAGTTTCAGTAAACATTTGCAAGTGACATACAAGCTCACCTATAACCCTTTTCACCTCAAAAGTTTGGTCACCTGTTTCTTTTTTAAAAAACAGAAATTTGGCTACAGAGTAATTTGTATTAGTTCATTAAAAAGAGTATTTCACACCCTACTAGAGGAGGATTTATCAAGTTTGGAGAAACTTTTTCAAACTCAAATATAACCGTGGCCCTACAGTAGCTCCAAAGGCATTGGTTCAATGAAGAGATAAATAAAACCAACCTACATTTGTTCACAAAACATTCCAAATGTTATTGAAGTCTCTTCAAAGGACACTGAATAAACATATTGTAAGGTTGCCCACGGTCACACATAAATCGCCCAAAAGGGGATTGCTGGGAAGTAATCTAATCATTTCCTTTAACTGAGACACACTGACATGCAGTGTAGATAATGATCCCCATGAAAAATGCACTGTATTTTCAAAAGAATATTCCCTGTCTGTTGACATTAACATAAAGATAGTTCTACATCCTGGAGCCATATCAACAACATGTACTTATGTTTGGTTACCCATATTTGCATATGCAAATAATTTATTTAAAATTTAATTCAGTCCTTTTATGTGACTTTGTGGCGATGAACAAGCGGCATCAAGTGGTTGCACAATGAGGGTTCAGTACCACCAAGAAATACCATTTGTGTCATTTTAGACCGAGCTTGAAGCATTACAGCCGAAATTAACCACAGTTCAATATAGATTTCTACGTGTCTATCACATTCAATGGGACAGTGAATATGCATTGTTGTTTGGCTGTACGGGCTGCCACGCAAAATTAGTCGTGTTGCTTTGTTGAAATTACAGGGCGGGGTGTTGAGTGAGGGGGTTTGTTGAAGTTATACCGCTGACATTTTGATCCTGCAGTACATTAGAAGAATTCAGTTAAACATATTTGTGTAGGTTTCACAGGAGGAAGGTATAGTGCTCAAAACAACAGGGTGCTGTGACACTTCACTTTGCTTACATAATTTGCAGCAGAATGCAAAAAGCTTTTAGACACAGATGTGACCCATTGTAATACCTTTCTAAATGCAATCAAACACTTTCTACAAATATGAGCAGGACTTTTTAAATGTGAACCCTTGTTTGACATGTAATTTTGTCCAACCCACTCCTCTTTCATTTCTCCATCAGCTCTCTCCAGTTATGCCCACATTTTCAGTTGATGAAATAGCTTGACAAAACACTAGTTTATGTTGCATGTTGCCTCTGAATGAGTTCTCTCTTTTTCGAGATCCGAACAGATGTCATGGGCAAAAGAAAATGTTACATTTTCGTAAATGGTGTTGTTGCGCGGTCTTCAATATGCTCTCAACTGCTTAACACGAGTTGATTGTTTTTGTGTTTTCTTCAAACAAAGCTGATGTCTGGTCGTGGACATGAAATAATCATCCCTTAGAACAAGCTTGCCATGGCCTCACAGTGAGATTGTCTACATCAGGAATGAGAGAACATGCCATGTGATGAGATGCTTACATAGATGATCCTTTACTTTCATATATTTGTACGATTATCAGGTACAAATTGTGGAAAAAAGAGGGTAAAACAGAGCATGTCTGCTCTCTTTGTATGTCTCTTTCACAGTGTACCATGAATTGGCTCTTGAAGACAGTTAGAAATTAGACTTTCAAATGAGGCATTAAACAAGGTGATGATCAACTGCCAAACCTTAAGTAATGATATTCTCCATCCTCAAGTCCCCAGCCTTGCATAACCAAATGCACAAATCACAGGAAAAAGAACTGAAAATTCATTATTATTACATATTGTGTTCACACGTCAGTCCCCGGGGACTGGGGGGACATCACCATCAGATAAGCGTGTTTGGGTGGCCCCTACCATCAGCTGGGGAAGGGCTAGGCTTGGATCTTGAGGGGGGGCCCCCTCATGGGTATCACTTATTTTAAATCCTGAGCCTCACCAACCCACCCCCCTCTTTTGCCCCCCTCGCCCCAGGCTCCACCCAGAAGTGTGGTTGCCTTTGTCATTGTAATCTGGCCCTGTTTGCTAAACGCTTCCACTGTTTACTCTCTGCTATGGGGGCTTGTATGAACAGGAGTCAGCAGGATGCAGGGTGACATCACTTTGGCTGGGGGGTGGTGGTGGTGGTTTGAAAAGCTGCATTTGTGATTTCTCGGGGCCCCTTTCTTCTTTTATTCTTCCCTGTCTCTATCCAGGCCTGTCGAACGCATGAGCTAACTCAGGAGGCTAACATGGACTACAGGGAGGAATTACACCTAATTACTTGAATAACTGCTAGGCAGCAGCTTTCCGTAGTCACCAAAAATCATTTCCAGGTCTGTGCCTTTTAGTGATAGGCAGACTTCTGATGACAGAAAAACCTCAGACAAAGCTTTTACATTGAAATGGTCCAAGAGAAACGAAACAGGCTGACAGGTACAAACACTAAAAAGGAGGAGAATCAAATTAACAGACAAGGATTTCATATCATCTATTTTTGTTGTTGCCGTAGCGATAAAGTCGCAGACATTGAAACTGGTCTGTTCAGCCATTGTTATCATCCCTGGCCATCTGCTGCTGAGGAGTGACATTCCCTCTCATTTGCATGATGAGTGATGTATGAGGAGCTTGGGAGGGCATATGCCCTGGTCTTATGACAAACCAAGGGAAAGTTTTTTGTTTTTTTAAACACATAAAACGAGGATCAATATATGAATAAGTCTGGATGAAGGAGTTAAAAAAAAGAAAAAGGAATAAATCATCTGTGAGTGCACCGTGAGTGTATATGTGTCCACATGTGTGTTTGCCTGCATGTAGGCTGCATCCTCAGTAAGCGCACACAAATCTGTGGTGCCTGCGTGTGTGTCTGTGTGAGAGTACGCGCGCATGAGTAGAGCCCAGTGCGCGCATCTGCCTTCTTGTGTGCCTGTTTGTGTGTTTTGCGGATGTGGGAGTAGAGCGAGGAGGGGGGTTGGTGGCTGTTGATGTGCAAATGTGCATCATGTTGAAGGGCTGTGAATGGGGAGGTGTGACGTAAAAAGGGACCCGAACGCAGGTGCTTATCTCGAGGCTGTCAAAGGCACAGTATGTCATATTCCTGGGGACTACCTTTCAAAGCCACAGCACCAGCTAAGCTATCAAGAGACTGGGAGAAAATCAAACTTTTTGGATCACAGCACTAGGTTGGTGTCAAAGTTCTTTTTATTTAATATACTGTCAGTTTGGTCAGCATTTGTCATCAGTGATATGCTGTATCGCAAATGTGAACGACAAGGCTTTTAGCTCACGCTGTTAGATGCTGTCCTGTGCGATCCAAAGCAGCAGCTGAAACGCACAAGTGTTAGAAACTTATTTAGATTTACACTTAGATTTTTGAATTTTGATTTTTTTTTACTCGGCTGCGGAACTCGCCTCGTCCAGAATTTGCATGACTATGTGAAAAAGAATTGTGCTGGCAGTTGTTTTTAACTGTGTCAGGGAGTGTTTGTTGTAGAAAATGTTGCACAGATGAACATGAACACTGCTTTCCTGATACAAATCAGTGTTCTTAAAATCTTTGCTGGAAAGCGAGCGCAGCTTCTGTCCAGGTTTCAGACAGTTTGAGAGGAGATTAAATGGCTCAAACTGCTTTTTGAGAGGCATGACCTATTTTTGATCATCCAGATAGCATGAGATACTGTCTACCTAGATTAAGTTCACAGCATTTGTGTAGAGTATAAGCTTGTCTTAGGAATAACACATGTTCGTATTGTGTGTAGAGACAAAGCATTGTCAGGTTGCCTGTGGCTTTGACAGTGACAGCTGTACATACAAGACCACTGAGCCTAATGCACTTAAACATTGACTCTGTGTTCCAATAACGTGTTTGAGCAGTCAGTCAAGTATTTTATTGCATCCTGTCCTGGCTTTCTGTAATTTGTATTACAAGTCTGAAAAAGATATGTTAATAGTGATCATAGTTTGACAAAAAAAAAAAAATCCACAAATCAGCTTTTGTGTTATTGTCTGAGGACAAATCTCAGATTTAGACAAATTCACAGGGCCGAAGCGCTACAGTCTGTTTTGAATTTATGTTATCATTTGCATCATAACTGTGGCAAAGTTACAAAACTATATGCTAATGCCAAATGTAGTGAGACAGTAACACAGTCCACTAGCGAACTTTTGTGGTAGACGTGGGCAAGACTTAGCTTTGACCAAATTGTAAGGGGTCAAAGCACTCAACAGTCTCCAGAGCAACTATTGATTTAAGAGGATGGATGCTGGTTGGAAAAGTTCATCATTTACTAGTAAGTTGGAGCACACTAATGCCTCAGAATCTGCTTGTATGACCCATCTTCAAGCTGATCCCTGTTTTTTTATTTTTTTTTATTTTTTTTTTATTTAAGGAGCATTTTCTTTTAAATGAGAGTCAAGAGTAGATTAGTGTATGAATTATTAAAATGTGAATATTATTTCTCTTTTTTTCAGCAAAAAAAAATCTAAATGATATAAGCTAAATACTTCAGTATTTCTATACAACTTATATAAATGTAAACTAAATCTCTTATATTTGCCAGTGATTTTTATTTTTGTGAGGGAAATGATTCTTTCTGTCATTGTTACATTAGAAGAATTCCCACTGATATGACTCAGTGGTAAAATATATTAAATGCCACTTGTCATTGTGCCTGTTTGTCTCCATTTGATCATAAGTTTTGTCATCATCTCATGACAGGCAGCACTCATCTCTTAATAAACATGAAAAAGACATCAGATGATACAGTATTGTGTAACACATCTGAGTAATCCTTTGAAAAGTTTGCCCCGTTATACAGAGATTAAAACATATGAGGAGAGCGAAGTTACAAAGTTGCACCTCCACACTTTGTTTTAATTATAAAAGCAGCAGAGTCTGTGGTAGGGCTGTGTGCTAAAGCAGTGATAAGTAAGAGGCATTATTCCTCTCTGCTCCACACCCTCCTCTTCAAAGCACAGGGAAGTTAGTTGCTACACAACACATTAACGTAACCTCTGTTTGCCTCCAGGAACTGTCCATGGTACCTGCTGCTCAACAAAACTGGATTCACAAACCCATTCACATAGCTGAAATACACTTTAAATGACCGTGATGGCAAATTTGTTTTGTACCTATTTTCATGTATTTAGCACACAACTAAATGAATGTTATTTAACTTCTGGCCTCCTTTAAAAAAAACACGAAGAGCTTGTCTTAATTATAAACAAATTGCCGTCGGGTCTTCACATTGTCAAGTATAAAATACATTTCAGACGAATACACAATGTGTTACCTGTTTTTCCACTGCTCAAACTTTCAGTTAGTTAATCCAGGAAAATGAATTATGTGGATTTAATTCAACAAGGTCTCAGAGATGATCCATCTGCTGTTGAGCAGCTGGTGAAAGGATAAATGTAATTAATTACTTAACTTTTGAAGAGTATTCCAGAAAAAAACAGTGATGTTTGTTTGTCCTGCTGGAGAAAAATGTAAAGCAACAGTGTTAACAGTACCTTTCAATATTATTATTTATTTCTCTGAACATTTGAATATAATTTGCCTGCAGTCTGAAAGTATTGTTTAAATATGCTCTTTTATAAATGTAAAAAGCCACAGTTTGTCACAGTGGAAATATGTCCCTTAAATTAAAAGAGGTGATATTGCATTGATTCAAATTGAGCCAGTAATAAAGTCAATATTATAATATTTAATGAGTTGTGCATAATTACTGATAAAGGCAATTTATGTTATATAAATTAAAACAGGTTTGAGCTGTATTTTTACTGATTGGTGCTTTAAAAGTGGAATGATTCTAACCAAAGCACTGTAACTGGGCATTTATTCCAAATCTTAATAAAATATTTGGAGCTGCTTATAATGTCACACATGTTTTTAAGCTTGTTGGTAGCATACAATAAAATGATCTAAAAACGTTAATGTTGAATCAGGTGGGATTTTCCTGAAAAGACAATAAAAGACAAGAGAAAAAAAGGAGGTTTAAGTGAATACATATATTTGCCTGACAGGGGCAAGACTATGAAATGTTCCCAATTATTACTACATGGGATTTTTTTTAAATGCCTTTCTTTCCTTCTTTTTTTTTCCCTTCTAAATATATTTCAGAATTTACCTTGATTGTAATGTACCTCATTGGCTGTGGTTTTGTTTGTTGGCCTAACTATAAAGGATCTGCTTATACCCTTGTGGGTTGGGAAGAATTAGGATTTATGAATTTATTTCCTCTGTTGTATTGTTTAAACAGCTTTGGTTTAGTTTTGATCCCTTCCTCTTGCCTTTGAGGCTGTTCCACGGTGTCAGCTGTTGACTGATAGTAAGAGAACTGCCTCACAGTGTGAATGAAAGAAAACTAGCGGTTGGTAAACACTGATAAGGGATAAATAGAAAGCGGTCAGGCAGAGATAGTTCTGTGGGAGCCCAGATTGTGTGCGGTCTGTTAAAATGAGATTCTGAGCCTGTCCTTTTTATTCTTCCTCCCCTCCCCTCCCCTCCCCTGTGCGGCGTTTGTCTGGAAAATCTCCAGTGACCCGGCTCGGCAGTCCCAGGCTGCAGTATTCTCTTTTTTGTATTTGTTTTGTTTTCTAACAAGGGTCAAGTTGGCCAATAGACATGTCCCTGATGCTTATAGACAGCTGTCATGACTTCAAGTACTTACAATAGTTACATTTTACATGCATTCAGGGTTCGGCAACAACACACCAGCAAGCGAAGTGTTAAATAACTAAAGCTGTACCCAGTTTTAAGACATCTATTTCTTTTTTATTCAACTATGGTCATATAATTAATCTCGACAGTCCTCTTAAGTTTTTTTCCCCCCTTTAAGTTGGAGCACAAATTCTAATGCATACTGTATGTATACCGTCAAGTATCATCATTCACTTTTGTTACAGTAAAACCACTCTAAATGACTCTTGCGTTTAATTATTTCAGTTTATTTTTATTATCCATGTTTTCCCCATTTTATTAATTATTTTATATATTTTTGTATTTATTTATTTATTTATGGGCTATCTACCTTTCTTTGGTTTAGAAAAAGACCTTCAGAGGTCTTACCTTGAAGATCACCATGTGGTGTATTTATACAGAAAATAATTCAGACCATTGTAGCCCAGCAGCTAATGAGATTGGTTGTTAAGTGAATGACACAAAGGCTACAAAAAAAGAGGGGGAAAAAAAGCTTAGCGTTTCGGGTGAATATCACAGTGTCCCTGCACACACGCACGCACACACAACACACACACACATACACATACACACACACACACAAACCCCAACCAAACACACTCTCCTCAGCAGCGAGACTCTGGACTACCCTGTACCCCACCTCGGTATCCTTCTGCTCCGTCTACCTCCCCGATGTCCCCGAGAGATGCAAAACAAAGGCTAAAGGGGGCATGGTAAGTCGAGCTCGCGATTCTGCCCTGTCGGACATGTTAACACGAGTGCATTTAGATGCAGAAGACAAGTGATTGTGGCTGTGTGAGGATGCGATGTGCTGTGTAAGCCTCGGGCTCAGATAAGTAGATTCATGGCCGGGTCAATAACAGTGATGCTGTTTTATGTGGCTCAGAGTAAGATCACCACATTTCACTTCACCATTCTTAACTTCTCAATTCCTGCTCAAACTTTTTTTTCGTCTCTTTCCATTCGCCACAAGGCTGCTTGAACTTTATGTTAGTTTACATCGGAGCTATGACTTGGTTGTTATTCACGAAAAAATAGAGATGTTTATATCTGTGAAGGTTCTCAGTCATCAGAGATGTTTATACATATAATGGTTCATTTATTTTTGCGATGGTCAGATATCTTAATGTTGTTGTTTTGCTCGGTTTTGCCTAAAATGCATTGAGTGTTTAACGTAAAAAAGAGGCAGGACAGCACGAGAGAGGCTCGGTTGGTATCGACTGCTTTACTGCTTAGCTCGTTCAAAGTGAACGGACGTTTCAGTGCAAACACGCACATCTGAGCGCCGTGCAGATATCGTTTACCTTTCCTCCGACTCCTTATTTTGATCTTCACAATAGTAGCAGGCAGCGTCAGTAGTGGCTGCTGTAATACGAAATTTGAAGTGCATTAGCTTATCGTGCTCTTCTGTCAGGCTGGGAAGTGGGTGAAAGTCCATCTTGTATATTAAACCCTGGACTTAAGTCAAATTTACATTTTGTTAAAGATTACTCCTTTTATTGATGCATATAATCATATTCATGGACCATCTGCTGATTTGGCAAGCGTGGATCAAACTCACAAAACAGCCCTGCTAACCTTTTAAGTACAAAATAGTCTGGCTTAACTCTGCTATCCCAGAAGTCTGTGTGTGTGTGTGTGTGAGTGCGAGAGATTGTATGGATATTGGATAATACTTAATTTAGATCCTCCAGGCTGCTCATGCCATATTTTATTTTATCATGATCGCTTTGGTAGCAGACCAGGACTTGTGTTTGAACAACTGAGCAAATAATGTTTGCCTGACAATAAGCAAAGCAAAAGCTTGGAGTGAGGAATCTGATTAAACTCTTGACCACAGTGTACAGCTCTGAGTTTATATCTCTCACCATGGTTATGTGGATTTCACAGTGCAGCACTGCACACTTCCACCTGGATGCGAGCGGCCATACGGGTCTCACCTTTTGACCGTACTAAAGCACAGCTTCAGGCTTTTCTAGTTGTTCTGATGACTGATTTAGTCCTGAACTGTGTCCCAGTGTGTGTTTCACAGAAATAGGAATTCACCACTGGGCATCCTTACTGCATGAAATACTTATGTTCGACTCATTCCAAACAAAGCTTACGCAGATTGAGAATTCATATGCCAGAGGTAAATCCGAGTTAACACGGATTTATACTGGCATGAGTTAAAGGACTAGAGTTTGTAATCCAGGTGGCCGAGGGATTTTACCATACAGTGGCAAAAATCACTTAAAACTCCCCCAACATCCTGAGCCACTGAGCCCAGTGAGTAGACAGATTGTTCAGAATTGATGACAGCACAACTATTACAGAGCTGGACTCTGTCTCTGTGTGTGCATGTATGTGTATCCGCATGTTTCTGTGTATGTACGTATGCTCGTGTTTGTGTGTGCGCATATGTGACCATGTTTGCTTCCTATATGTGCTCAATTAATACTAAAGGGTCTGTTTAGAATAAGACCTTGACAGATTGGTCTTATTTTTCCTCAGCAGGGTAGGGGAGGTGTGTTGGGACTACTGCCTTCTATCTGCATAAACATCCATAGCATAAATAAAAATACAGCAACCTCCATTTCTGTGGCCACGACTGACTTGCAGTTCGACCAAAGTCACTTTAATATCTAAATAATGTTTTAACACTCTTTGATCACCGTACACAATGCACTAAATATAATGGGTAAGAAAAACAAAGGGGCATGTCCGTGTGCGTGTGGCGCAGTGTCAGTGTGTGCGTGACCGTGCACACCCGTGTGCACTTGTGCACATGTGTGAGGAGGACAGAGGAGCAGAGATAGAGTGGAGTTGTTTAATGACAGGAACAGCTGACTCATTTAGAGAGAGCAGTGAAAGGTAATTAACCCTGGGAAAACTACAGCTGCCATGCGAGCTGTTCACTTGAGCGCAATCTGATTAGGAATCACTGCTCGAGTCCTGACTCCTTTCAGACACTATGTGTTCAAGGTAAACTTTTCCCTCTGCCCCGGAGAGGCCCAGAGCGCCGGAGACCTGCCTTTTGTGACGGGGGATTAGCTGGAACGGTTACTACGTTTCTCCAAATTGCAGACCACCTGGTAGCATTCATGCAACCTCCTTCATGAAAGGGGCTCCTTGGGCAGGAACAATGAGCAGGATTACTCTGCTCATTGTTACACCGGGGCTGGAACTTCTCTCTCCCCAAACACCTGTCCCCAAATTAGACAGGTTTGAAAAACCATGTACATGACAGAATTCAAAGATTCAAACTAACATGAGAGCGGTTTGGCAGGCTGGAGACTTGCCAATGGATGAATTGTTTGCCGCTCCATTTATTATCCTATTGATGGATAGTGCAGTGAAAGGAGATACTAATTTTATTTGTCTCAATATTTTGGTGTCCGTAATTGGATTGAAATTCACAAATAAAATAGCATATCATCTAGCCTTTCATACGATGAGGGAACTAAAAGCAGCAGAAATTTGGTCAAAAACAAAAATTGGCTCTTTGATGTCAGAAGAAACAATCTGGACTTGGTGCTTCTGTGTGGTCCGGCTCCAGATGAACTCAATTTAGAGGGAAGGCTTTGGGATGACTTTGGAAAGCGATTACAAGATTCATAAATCACCTCGGCAAAGGTGTCACCATCTGACTCTTTTATGGGACTCTTGCTAACTCTGTCCAATAACAAGTTTCCCCTGTAGTTATGCCATCATAACAAATCATTGAAGCGTTAGTGGCTAGCCAGGCTCCTAATTGTCTGTTAAGAATTCTGTGAGCTGTGTTCTTTTATTGAAGCATCTCTGTCTTGGAGAAGTGATAAGATGCCAATACGCTTCTCTATAAAAGTACTCTTTGGCAAAAGGCACAAACACTTTGCTTGGCCGTCAGGGTAGCTGTGAGGCTGTTATATCTGAAATCGCAGTTGACTTCAAGATTTTGACTGTGTCTGCATGAATCCAGAAACCTCCATTACACAGAGGAATGCTCATAAATTGCTGGCAGATTCTTTCTTTTTTAAGATACAGTATTTTTTTGCACATACATACTGCACATGTAAAAAAGCCTAATACTTTTCTTTTTCTGAGCTCTTAAAGTAGAGTTGTGCAAAATATTTTTTTGTTAATATAAGGGGAAATGCAAGACTGTTCATCCTCTTTTGTCCCTAGATTCAGGTGAAAATATGTAATAATATTATGAACAGAGCAAATCTGCCAGCGCCGTGAAGTGTTGATAAACTGTCAATTTTACTATGAAGGTAACTGACAATTACACATTGTGAAATGTTAAAAAAAAAAAAACCTATAAATTGCACTTCTAAAAATTATGATCACTTCACCTTCTAAATTACATATTTTTTCTTGTGTTCATGGAAATCTCTCAAAAAGACATAAAAAGTCGCTTTGAACAGAAGTTTATCCATTTTCCATCTGACATAATTAAAAAACAACAACAACAAAATCTGTCATTTTAGCTGTGCATACAGTTTTACCTGCTTCTACAGAGATGATGGGATCACTTTCCAAGCAGGTAGCTCACCCTTTAGCTTCAGCTAGGCAGGCTGTATGTCTGGCTGGTTCTCAAACCTCCTATAGGGTCAGTATGAACTGAGATCAGTTCACAATTTCCTCGCAGAAATTCATTACAAGAAAATATGAAAGTAAAAGGTGCTATCGCCTGCCGTTCACTCTTTATTATACACAAACAGAAAACACTTAGCATGTAAAATTAATGTGAAAATTATTCCCGGGGTAAACTATAAACACAGAAGTTACCCTGCACATTTACCCTTTTTTTCTCCTTCCCCTAGATCAGAGTGTAATTGCCAGTAATCAGGTCTGTTTGCTGCTGATAAAACCACTCTGAATGCGAGGAACCCTCTTTGTGTGATGACTCAATTATGCCAGAAGTGGCTCATCAAACCTGGCCCATCAGCTGCTTTAATAAATAAGGAGGAAAACTTGCTGCAGGCGCATTATAATTCCATTCATTCCATAATTAAATCCATTCCAGTTTTAACCCTTCACTCAGTGTGCTTCTGGAAGAGGAAACAAAAACAGGGAGCGATGGGAGGAGGGGGGGGGGAGTACACACCAGACAGTGACCTTGCACAGAGCACCCATCCGTTCCCTATAATTCAAAATGATACTGTTGAAGAAAGGTTAAGAGAAAAAGACTCGCGGAGAAAAGGATGGGAATCAGTTAAGACGCTGCTCCTGTGTTTTATGTATGCATTGTTTCCACACACGCACAGCCTTAGACAGTAATTATATTAAAAGAGTAATCTAATCATAACAGTTGGTTGGTTGAGTGTGCAGCACTGACATTTTGAAATCTTATTTTGTGTAATCTCATTTGCCTCTATCATCTCGCCTGTACCCCCCTATCTAAAGGAAATGTAAATAATGTAATTAATTTTATGGTCTCCAGAATCTTACTTTGCTACTCTGGCCCGCTTTATTAGTTTCAAGATGAGGTATCTGCTCAGAGTTTTTTTTTTTTTTTTTACTCCATCACAATAATGTCTGCGTTAATTACACGAGAGCGTCCCAAGTGCACGGATAAGCTGGGAACAAGGGGACACAAAGACTCAAGGTCAGTGATGAATATCCACAGCAGCTGCACAGTATTAATAAGGCATTATTTGAAAATAATAATAATAGCATCACTTACAACAAAATGCGAGAGTGCGGTTTGAGTAACGTCAGGAGCGTTGGGGTGTTTTACAGACATTTGCTCTCCACCATCTCAGCTTGGATCCAGCCTCTCTGATAATGGTGCGAGGCAATGGTTATTCATGATTGCTGGACTGGGAAGGTCTCTCTCTTTTTCTATCCCCAGTCGCAGCCCATTCTCTCCTCTGTGGTGGGAATGCTAGCAGATGGGGTTAGGGGGGAATGGGCTGGGCTCAAGGACAGCTAGCAGCCAGATTAACACATAGAAAATCTCATGGACCCTCAGCATCAGGCTGCCTCCTTTCCCCCTGAGAAATCTGCCCTAGACGCAGGGAAACCATCCTCTGAGAAGCATTATTTATGTTGGACTTGGGGTGTGTGTGTGTGTGTGTGTGTGTGTGTGTGTGTGTGTGTGTGTGTGTGTGTGTGTGTGTGTGCGGGGGGCATAAATATGATTCAGCAGATGACGAACAAGCCCGAATAGTAGTGAGTCTTTTTCATATGCTAATGAAACTGAGTGAATAACCCCCACCCCCCTACTTTTTCCCCCAGTTTTGTTTTTCCGGGGAAACGCTCTGTGAGCTATAATTAAGAAGATGTTTTTTTCTTTTTTTCAAAGCTAACAGAAATAAATAATTCCATAATAAGATCTGTGAAGTGAAGAGGCTTAATGTACTCATTGTGTTCATCCTTGTTTTCCCTCTTGGATGTTTTGTATTAATTAGAAGCAAGCAATTTGATCCCTGTCAAGCAATCAATTTGCATCGTGTTCCTTATTCCATGTGAGATGTTAATATCCTCTTTCCACCTGTTTTCTGAATACATGTTCATGTTCACACAACAATTTAAAAATTTATGAATACAAACCCTCCAAAAGTTGGTTTTGGGATATGTGAAAAAGTTACAGATTGTGGGGTAAGATTTTAAACTTGTACTTATGTCTTTATTTTTTCTTCATAGATAATGAATTACATGATCATTTCCTGAAAGATAACAAGCGTGAAATCATCGACCAGGGTGAACAGTGTGGATCTGGCATCTTAGTCTACAGAGTGCTTGGGAAACTACAATCAAAGGTAAATAATCTGTCACAGACGTGGCACAGACAGAGCCTAGAGTGTAAACACAAAGTAAAAAACAAGTTTTGTTAGGGACAGAAAGGGAGAAATGCTTGTGTAACAGTGTTTTGGATAAGTAGCATGCTAAGTGGTGGAGTGCCACTGCCCCTTTGACCACAGTGATCATAAAGTGAGATTGGTTTTTACTTATGCAGGGCTGTGGGTGGCTGGCAGATACTATACTCTTTACAGGCTATTGCTGAATCCGCTTTTTGTTAAGTGATGATTGCCTTTTATATGTCAGGTTGTCTCAACTGGATTTGTAGCCTAGTAGAAAGTTTAGAGAGAGATTTACTCAGCACTATTTCAGTGCAAGGACTTTAAAGACACACTAGTGTTTCACCAACATTAAAGTATGCAAAATGTTGATCACTTGCTCTTTTCCTTTTTGTGCTGCTTTTTAGTGTGTAGGTGTGGAACTCACAAATATATCAGTAAAGATAAATCAGTGACTTCATATAGACAAAATATAAATACAGTAAAAGCTTATTAAGCTTTAAAATTTACTGTTGTCGTTATTCTTTCCTATATTCTGTTCTAATCTGAGTGCATTTACAGCAATCCCATTTATTCCTCTATATTGTGTGCACAGTTGGAAGAAATTAAAAAAAGAAAGAAAAAATATATATATATGTGTGTGTGTGTGTGTGTGTGTGTGTGTGTGTGTGTGTGTGTGTGTGTGTGCGTGTGTGTGAGTGTCTCACCACCTACTTTACAATTTTTACAAAGTGGATTTTTTCATGAATTTAAGATCAGCAGAATAACTTAAACAAATTATATTTATTTAACTTGGTTCGACTGAATATCACTGACCAATTAATTTGATTTTTAGCAGATAATTACGGTGGTTAATATGTTAGAATTAGAATATTATACAGTAAAAATATGCATATTTTAAATTCCAGCGGTAAAATTTTATATTAACCTGTCCCTTTAACATTTTTAAGGACAGTCTATGTTTGCTAACATAAGATGTTTGTGAACAATTGTGACTTTTCCTCTCAGTACAGACAAGACATTATTACACCTGCCTGTCTTTGTGAGTGTAGAGGGTTTGGGGCTGTACTTCCTGACAAATATAAATGATAAATTACATAAATGTGCAAAATGTTGTTTATAAATGCCATATGTGGAGGTTTGATATAGATTATTATTATTACCCTGTACACCATCACAAGTCACCCTGTAAAATGTATAATCCACTAACGAGAAGAACTGTCATAGGAGAAAAAAAATGAAAAGGTAACTTACATAATGATTTTAGCCAGATTGTTTAGGGGATGTCAATAAAAGCTCCCATTTGACCCTGATTGTATCTATTTGTTCTGCTTTTGTAAACACTCCACATCACATGTTTACCCATGTTGTTGCCATGCCAGGAATACCTGTTAGGAAACCACAGATACCTAACAAGGCCTTCCTTGTTTTATTGTTACGTGTCAATCCTTGTTATATGGATTTGATACAAACTGTACTGTGTCACGACGACTGCTAACAGTGCGTCAGAAATGCCTGTGTGTCTCCATTTCGGAGCAGCGCTCACAAACAGACTCAGACTTCTATACGTGAAACTGATTGATTGAAAAAGAAGCTCTAGTTAAATATACAAAACAGCCACTAAAACTATTTATATCAAAATAGTTTTTACTGGTTAGGCTCACAATACTTACCATCTATTATTCTTATTATTCCTATTAATATAATCATTAATGTCATGAAGTTTGCTTACTTCACGTACATAACACACAATACTCTTGACTGATCAGAGAAAATGTAGATACTATAAAATAATATAAAAAAGTTATGTAAATATTTACATAAGATAGGCACATCTAAAATGTCACATAAAGAAAGGGGGGGAAAAACACCCTGGTAACATTATGAGTCAGCTGTGATATTTCAGTGCACTGATAACATCATTTGAACTTTGATTAATGTCCATGTTATAATCTCAGGTTGCATGATGCAAGACCAACATTTTGCCTTCAGAGCAACACATTTATACAAAATGTTAAAGCATGTCTGTGTGGAAAAGTGTTACAAACTAATGAGGTACATTCATTTTTACAGAATGTAATCTATAGTGTTTGGGAGTTGTTTGTCTCAATAGGCTCTAGTAATCAAAAGTAATGAACCTATTATGAGCAGGACCTCTGAGGGCCCGGCGTGGCATTAAGAGTGTGGCACATAAAAGGTTTATTAAAGGAAATTAAGGTCCATCACTGCCACACCTGCTCCCCTATTATAAATGTATGACAGGTCAGTGCCTTCAATCACAACAGCAAACGAGAGAGAGGAGTCATGTTTCCCATTACCAGGGAAAAGTAACAGCATATCCTATGACTCACAGATTTCACTGGCCTGTGACCACTATACGCCACCATCAGCCTGGAATAATTATGTTTAATAGGTTTTATTTGGGACCCACAAGCAACAGCCAGCGAGAGTGGATGGATTTTAGCAACTATTTTTGTCTAAACACACTCTCTGAGGTGCTGTCCGTACTTTAATGTCATTATTTAGTGTCATTACATTTTTACTCACCTTTGAAACTTTTTTTCCTGGCATTATACTTTATGTGTTTGCATATTACTGGTGTTTTTAGAGCTCTTTGTGATGTTGCCCCCCCGCAAAAAAAAAAAAAGATTTTGAGGCTCAGTGGCTCTGGTTACCCTGCTTACCTGCCAAACAAGGCAAAAAAAAAAAAAGCACATTAATCTATTAAGTATTTAAGCCTTTTGTCATTTAAGAGAATTTAATTAATACACATTAAATGGATTAAAAAGGCTCTTTTAGTTGCTCATCTGTACATTTAATGGTTTATTGCAGATGGATTCTGAAGGTGAGGAGCAAACCTTGAAAACATGTGACAGTAACACAGGTGAGTGCAGCTTTCAGGTTTAGTTTGCTTTTAAATACGTGCACACACACACATACACAGATATGCACGCACACACACACACGCATTCCACTTATCACCATGGGCTAGGGGTATCAGTTCAACAATCCAACTTTATAACTGTCAATTTTATGTATTATCTTACCGGTCTGAAGAGCACTGCACCGCCATTTCATTATTCAGAGGGGAATAACTTCATTAAATTGGAACACTGGCTCAAATTAGTTAAGGAGTGTGTATATATTGTGTGATTGAAAACCTCTAGACTGGATATGTCATTATGCAAGTGTTCAGGGCCTCTGAGGCCTTCCTGCTCACGCTGGAGCTATTACTACAACTGGGAAAATTCATGAAAAGTGTTATTATTGGTCGTGCTTCATGGGAGTAGGGGTAGAACTTGTGAATGAGATTTATGCAGGCCTCTGGGAAAATTGATTTACCCTTTTAGATCATGTTGTCAACACTGTCAAAAGATGAGCTACTGTTGGTTTCCCAGAGAATGAGCAGACTGAATGAAAAGCTTTTCAGATCAATGAAGAGACCACTTCTACATCCTTATGCTGATTATACCCGATGGCATTGTAAAAGGGAGTAAAAAATCTATGCTAAAAGCTTGGATAAAGCGCGGGTAGCCCATGTGGTATCACCCCTAAAACATTATCTACAAAACAAATATTTACAGTATGTTGTAAAATTTCGTGACTAATAGCCCAAAAGTAGTCAGTTGCCTTAAACCCTTAGATGAAAAACATGTTGACAGATGCTGTGCTGCTGCAGTGGAAATGTAAACACAACTTTTTTTTATCTGTTATTTCTTGGCCTTTATTTTTCACAGGGCTGGCTGACTCCATCACTGAGACTCACAGGTAAGCATTTTATGAAGTGCGCGCACATTTTCGCCTTTAAGCCAGAAAGGAATCACGTTCTTCCCAAATCTTAGATGTGATTGCTAAAAAAAACCTGTAGTCTGAAGTTTAAAATAGGCCAACTGAGGCCTCCGCTGACCCTGCTGGGTTTTTCCTCTATTCCCTTGTTCCCCTCCAGCCCATATGGGTCCATGGCGAGGAAGAGGAGTGCTCAGGAAGGGGTGCAGGGTGCCCCCATCAACAAGAGAAAGTCCCTGCTGATGAAGCCCCGCCACTACAGCCCCAGCGAGGCATGTGAAGAGGAGAGTGAGGACCTGGCACCGCCACAGGACAAAGAAGAGCTGAGGAACATTGACACTCCAGCAGGTAAACAGATGTCCTGTTGTTTTGTCTGTTTTGATGAACAATTGACGCTGAATTTTAAAATCCCATCTGTTGCATTCATATTTCCCTCCCTCTACCATCAGCCAGCAGCCGCAGTCATTGTGCAGTGGAAGTGAAAGACTACACTGCTGGGTCCACATTAGTTGTGTCTCACATCCACAAATTGAAGTTTTGACAGCTGATCTGCCATGATATTTTTGGCGTGGCTTTACCCTCTTTTGATGAGGCCAAATTTCAGACCCCTCATCTGTCCTTTTTCAATAGCCAGTCCAAATCAATTGAATCCATAGAATGAGAAACTGAATGGAGGCGTGCACCAGTTCACTTTGATTTAAATTAAACTTCCTCCATTCTTTTCTACAAAATTTTTATTGAAGTTGCCTTTTGTGAAAAACAGATGAGCTGTCACCGCTGCTTGGCTGGCGTTCCGCTGTTTTACTCTCTTTTTTTTTGTTTTATTTCTTTTTCTTGTTTTTTTTTTTTTTACTTACCCGCAGGGACACTTCATCTGCAGCAGTTAAAAATTGTTGATTTTCACTTATGCCGCCGTCCTTCTCACAAGCAAAAATGTTTTCTTTTTTCCTAATAAATTGAATTTTGTGCATTTTGGCAACAATGCTCGTGGTGTACATGTGCATTCTCGCCCACTATAATCTGCACTGATTTGGTATATTTTTAACGATGTAACTAAGCAACAAACGTAATTGTCCCTTTCAAAAGCTTTTGTTAGGCCCTCTAACACAGTCTAATACATAATTAGGCATAATGTCCACAGCTCATTATAGTACACATGTGTGTAGTTAAATGGACCAGGAGAGTAGCTCACTAAATTGTGTGGATTCATTGGAAATGGAATTTATTTGTTTCCTGGGTTCATATTACATTACAATTATCTAAGTTATTCACTGTGCATCACCAGTGTTTCCTTTTGTTGTTGTGTATTCCAGATACTTTTTCTATTTATCATTGATTGACTGCTTTATATATTTTTTTCCCCTTATTTGAACCTGATATTCACTAAAACAAAACAAAATCAAGCCAGAATTTTTTTAAAAACTAAAAAAAATCTGAATGTGTCAAAAGAACACGAATATTGATAAACATATTCAGAACATATTTTGCTGTGATTGTCAGATGTGGGGGCTATTTTCCTGTGGTAAAAACAAAAATTGGAAAAGTGGACTGGAGGCAGTAAGAATTTTTGCAGAAGGGAGCTGGTCATATCTGCATTTTAACAAAAAGGGAGAAAAATAAGCCTCTCGTTTGGTTGAGCCACACTGTGTTCAACTCCAGCCAACTGCAGCCCTGCTGCAGAGTGCTGGTAATGGCTATTCTGGAGTACAAACTGTTCACCTGTTCCAACACACAAACCACCGGAGGGATCCAAGTTTTTTTCCTCCGTGTCTTTCCTTTTTTCATTGCACTGCTGTGTATGTGTGTGTGTGTGCATATATATACGTGTGTTTGTGTGTGTGGATGTCTGTGTGCTTGTCTGACTGTATGCGGCTGTGTCAGGCCTGGGAGTCCATCTGGATGAAAAACAAAACCCTTGTTGCTTGCCTCATAAATGTAAATATGTGTAACTGGCTTTAATTTTTCATTCAACAGGGTTTGTCTTTAGATGCCTCTTTCGAAATATTTTTCACAGCAGGGAACAGATAGTAACACACCGTAATGTCGCCTGAGCAAAAATGCATGTAAAAGCACAGACATGTCAAACCAGACATGTGCACTTAACAATGCAGGAAATCGTATATTTAGCTTTTTTTTTTCATTAGTGCCACATAATTTCTGTCGTTTTTTAAAGCTGTTTTGGCAAGGATTAGGTTTTTGTGTCGCTCCCATTAATGAGTCGCAGCTGTCTGATAATGCCTGTATCTGTACCGTCCTCTGCACTGTGTGATCTGATTCTCACAATCCATCTCTATCTATCTTCTCAATCTATTGAATCCTACTTTTTGGTTTGGCCTCTAATGTGTGGCTACTTAAGAGGATATAGACTTCCCGTGCAGCCTACTGAAAGTAAAACCCCTCACAGTCCAAAGAGCTTTAATAGCGCATAAGTTTGTATGATTTTCGAGGATCAAGAGAGATTTTGTTGAATCAATCCAGATGATAGCTTTCCATTGTTAATCACTGACCATGACTTAATATGATCAGTGGCGTTAATAAAACGTTGTCTCAGATGCATTTTGAGGGATAACCCTAACCCTCTTTGTCTGTTCCACTGATCAGACTTTCAGTGCATAAGGTTTCACACAATCTTGTGGCTTTCTGTGCGTATGACTGGGATTTTTGGATTTATTCAAAAAGATGGCAGGCCAAAGGTCGGTGCAAATTGAATTATTTAGAGCACTCAGCAAAATAAGCCGGAAAAAAGAGATTATATATAAGAAGACATGCGTGCATATTTTATTCATCTGCACTTGAAACATTATATGTGGTTTCTTTAACACCCACATAGGATACAGAATGCCAAAAGCTAAACACTGAGTAATTTGCTTGATTTAATAAAAATCTGAATTTGTTGAAGAGCTTTTATTCGTTAAAACTTTTTCGTAATGAATCTACCTCCTACTGCAGTATCCCGCCTTTGATTTTAATCTCAAATAATATTATATGTGGTTCAGCTTCCCAGTAAGCAGCAAATATGTCGAGGCAAAAAAAAAAAAATAAAGATCTTAATAAGCTCATTATATTACATGCACAAATTCAGGCAGCAAATAGCATGTAGAACATAGGAAAGGCTCGTATCAGCAGCTATTCTGTGCTCCGCATACAGTACACAATCACACATTGGACATGTAATTTCAATATTTCACAAACACCTGTTTTAATTTAACAGTTTCAGTCAAATTTACTTGTAAAAGCTTGATAATTTTTTTATTTTCAGTTCAGCTTTTGACACTTTGACAACCATTAATTTTCCATGTAAATGCCCTGAAAATTATTATTTTTTAAAGCGCTGTAATGGCTCTTTTTTTTTTAATCTAATCAAATTAAGCCAAAGATTTCATATTTTCAGCAAGTTTGGGTCAAGTTCACTAAGTCTCTCATTTTTGTGGGCAAAGCGGGCTCCCGTTTGTACCCAACAAATATTATCATCAGTTTTGTGAGTGCGGTGTATGGCTGGCTTTTCCTAAATCAGGTTCTGCCACACACACAGCACCATCTTACAGAGATTTGTCTCTTTTATCTATTTTCTCTATTCTCTGTTTGCAGGAATCCTCTTCACTTTTCTTGCTCTTATCCCTCGAAACAAGATGTACATTATGTTTTTCAAATCGGTTTTTCGGATGACAACATGTTGCTGCTTGGCTTGCACTTTAAAATACACATAACTAATTATAAACTGATGTTTTCCACCCAACACTGTGTAAATCCTTTCATAATCTTGTCCTAAATCTATATTGGGTTGTTGCTCCAATTGGAAACAACAACAAAGTGAAAAAACAATTGTCTTCCTCATGTCTGGGTTTCATGTTGAACTAGCAGAATGAAGGTTTATGTATGTTATCTAAAATATGCTTGAGGAATTGCTTGGAAATCTGACAACCTTGTGATTATCTTTCCAGTGCATCATGTACTCTTTTAAATCCCATAAATGGTTATAAAAACATGTTTTTCGCAAGATATTTTTCATAGAAAAGTAACACAAAATCTAAAACCTTAAAAGGATTTACAGAAGATTACCATGGGCGCACAATTCTTATCATGCTATGTGACTAAAGGGTCACAAATGAGCAAGTTCAGCATGCAAAGACTTGAACGTGTAGAATAATCAGTGTTGTCTTATTGTTTTAGATGGAAACTTAAACACAGTCAATGGAGTGACTAACAAAAATGGCTGCCATGATGTGGCAGCAAAGTCCAGCAGTTCCCTTGGCTGGTCTGAAGTTACGTCTGTTGGCTCGCCACAGTGTGAGCCGGACACATCTGAACCTCTGATGGATGAAGATGACGAGGAGTTTCTTAATAATGAAGAAGACCAAAGTCACGACAGGATGAGCAGTACGTCCTCGCCACAGAGTCAATATGGAGACATGAGGGAAGCCGAGTGGGAGCCTCTGGCTCTGTCTGCCAAGGTGAACAGCTCAGACTGCAGTCCTTCCAGACTCTCTGAAGATGTTACAGGCAGGAATGGGCACGTGAAAGAAGAGCCTCACTTAGAATTAGGTGGTCCACTGGGCAGAGCGAACATTTTTCAGGCTGAAGCTTTACGATACAGGCTGCTCCCCACGGAGGCGGACAGTGAAGGGGAAGCAGAGGCAGATAGGCCGCCTCGGCTAGACGCCTGGGCTCTGGGCCTCCACGAGAGAGGCCTTGAAATGAGCCGAGGGAGGGTAAACCTGAGCCTGCTGGAGCAGGCCATAGCTCTGCAGACAGAGCAAAGGCAGGTCCTGCACCATGCCTACAGAGAGATGGACCGGTTCCTCATGGAGCAGATGACCACCGAGAGGAGGCACCACAGAATGATGGAGATGGACGGCAGACTCACCTATCATGGAGGAAAAGGTAATAAGAAATAAAAAGGTTGATCTAAAGAAAAATCCAGTTTCATCCAGTTTAAATCAGATGGACCACTTGTGATTTGGATGATTGGGCGCTCAGAAAACATTAAAAGGAATAAAAGAAGCATTTTCTTTTAGGGGGGTGGGGTAATCAGAGGGAGGAAATCCTCTTAAAGACTAAAAACATTTTGGCAACAAGTGAAGTAATAAATAAACAGTCTAAAATAAAAAAAGAACAAAATTTTCTGATGGAATTGCATCTACTCAGAATATTGGATTTTGATAGGAATCAACTGGATATTTAACCATGACCATAAGTCTTAAATCCTCCTAAAGTACCTCTCATGTTTCCCTCTGATTCTTCAAATGACTGCAGCTAAATGTGTAATCCTAGATGTAATCTTTCGATGGGTGGGCATTAAGAAGTGAATGCTCTCCGTTAAACTGCAGCCATAACTAAAATGACAGATTAATAGATGGTATTGTGAAAAAAAGAGAGGCTGACTTTGCATGATATTTCAGTTTCTTTACCTTTGTGTAATATGCATTCAGAACAATATATACAATATAATATGACACTCATATTTCTTTAGTTCTACTCTTAAAGACAGCGTAGCTGCATTCATTTTGCCATCACTTAGTGGTTATGGTGTTTTCTTTATTGTAAAATCTTTCTTTATTGACTCTACAGATTCTCCACGGGCAGATAAAAAGGATATAAAGTGTCCAACTCCTGGCTGTGATGGCACTGGTCACGCCACCGGCCTGTACCCTCATCACAGGAGTCTGTCTGGGTGTCCTCATAAAGTCCGAGTCCCCCCAGAGAGTAAGTCACTAAGCGGTTCTGTGTGTGCAAACAGTGTAATGGATGGTTTACACTCACAAAAACGACCAGTTTTACATTTTACAATCAGCCGACGGTAATTGAAATCCTCTTAGCACGAGCCCAAAACAAGAAAGGCCTGCTTATACATTTAGCTGAATTCAAAGACGTGCACAAAACTTTTCAAATAAACTTAAAGGATTTTCTCTCTCCCCCTCCCTCTTTTTCTCGTAATGTGTTGTAATGTGTGAATATTGAATTCTTTTTTTTTTTTCCCCCGCATTGGCGATTGTTAAGTCATTTCAATGTAACTCAACAAACATTCAACATTAAACAGTAATGTTACAAAAGGAACAGAAAAAGTAATTAACTTTTTCAAAAAAGCACATGCTCTTAGACTGGAGGCCGTATTTGCAAATCAAAGGGCTAGCTAACGCAGTATTCAAAAATAAATAGACAACTCCAACAAACTAATTGGAGGATATGTACAGAAAAGAAGTTTCTAAGGATACAGAGCGGACCTTTAACGACGTGTTTGTTTTGAAGAATATAATCAGCTGTCTTGTTACGCTCTCTCTTTGCACTAAGCTATTTACATTTCAGCCACATTACAGCATTCCTCACAATTGGAAAAGCCGTTTGTGTGTGCGTGTGTGTTTTTTCTTCTTCTTCTGTCTCTGTAGGATCTTTGCTGTGTAGGCTCTAATGTGCCGGTTATATAAATCTTCACTTAATGCAGGAAAATGTATTTGTTTTATTTCCAAAATGCTCGGCATATATATACGTTGTGTGTTTACCATCCTAATCTTTAAGCTTGATTATGTCTCGCATGTTGCTAATTTAGAAATGTTTATCTTTGCTTATCTGAGCTTATGTCATGTCTGTCTGTTCTTTGTCATCCCCTCAGTCCTGGCGATGCACGAGAACGTCCTCAAATGTCCTACGCCTGGGTGCACAGGAAGAGGCCATGTCAACAGCAACCGTAGCACCCACCGGAGGTACATCCACAGGAGAAATCCATTAGAAACTCTGCACCCTGTTTATACATGAGTTACAGTATTAGGCTAATGTGTTTGATTTCCTCCCCAACCAGTCTCTCAGGCTGCCCCATCGCTGCTGCAGTGAAAGTCTCCAAACCTCAGGATGAGAGCCTGAAATGCAGACAAACACCTGACCGCTCACCGAGGTATTATGCCACATGACGTTTTCAGTGCTCTCAGTGTGGTCACATGCAGGAAAATAATTACAGCGAGCTCTGTAGTGGACTGAAGTTCTACAGACATAACTGAGGTTATGCAAAAAAGTGATAAACACTATTACTGTTAAGGGCGGTGTAGAATATTTTTATTCAGCAATCCCAGCAGAACATGCCTATTTTGAGCTTTCCAAGCAGACATAAGCAATGGTTGCTGGTCCCTGTGAGTTCCTCTCTATTAGAGATGATAAAAGAGCAGAACTCTTTGTTCCCTGTGGATATATCATGGGCAGGATGCCCACTCCTACTATATTAATTAGTCTGGCAACCTGGCTGTGGATCTACAACACACATCAGATCCCAGACTCTGAGTGTACAAAAGCACTGGCATCCCTCAATGGTTAAAAACAATGTCTGCTCTTTACTGCTTTATATTAACTTTCTAAGCACCTTTCTCACAAGTTCCTAGGCGATTCTTTACCACGGTAAAGCATTTTATTGTCATCTGTTTTCCTCCTCGTAGAGCCCTCGGCCTAATAAAGAAATTCGAGATGAACCAGCTGAACTATAGGCTCTCTCACCCGGTAGCAGCCTTACAAACTAGCCTCACAAAAGACATGGACAAGTACAGCAGAATTCGCTTTGATTACGCCAGCTTTGATGCACAAGTCTTCGGCAAGCAGCCTCTGATGGGGACCAACCAGGACCCAGAAATGATGCATTACCCTGATTGTAAGTTTCACACATTTTTTGAAAAAAACAAACAAAAAAACACTTGTAAATAAGGATGTTGGATAAATGTGGATGCTTTTTTTTAGCCACTAATTACAACCTCTATCTACAAACGACACAGATCTACATTGTATATATTTGCAAAGACTGCCCTTTATTTAAATATCTGTGATTGATGCTAAAACAACAACAAAAAATCTCCTCTTTTTTCTGGGTACTTTTAAGTTTGGGTTGAACACCTGGTGTCTCAATATCTAAATGATTTGCTAATTATTTGTCTTTTAGCCCCTCAGCAGTATCCTGGCTTCCTTGGTGCTCCAGGTGGCCGCCTGCCCACCTCTGGTCAACACAGCCCGCCGAGTCAATTCAAAAAAGAAGACGGTCTCCAAGCCGCAGCAGCGACAGCCGCCATCCTTAACCTCTCCACCCGCTACCGGAAGAACATGGAGGCTGTCGCCGACCGGCCCTTGGCAACCTCCACAAAGGTAATCAAATTAGACCACTTGGAAAGGTATTTAATGTGGTCATTTTTAAAGGAACTCTGATTTGTGTATAAAAAGGGAAGACATCAAAAGACTGGATTTGGCAAAGAGAGCCTGGCACTCTGGTGGCACAAAAACAAGGAGGTTTCCACTCTATAAAGCTTTAATGTACACAAATGAAAATTTGTGTAATCACATCAAAAGAAGAAGTACAATCAGCCTTCTTTCTCAATTACAACTACTCGCCTTTTTTTTTTAATAAAACATGTGGTATTGTATTTTGTTTCGACATCAGCTGGCATGTAAAAACCTTGAACTGTTGTCTGAGAATGCATCTTGCCCGCTGCAGATGGCAGAGGATATTTTGCTTAGTTATATGATCCAGCATAGGCTGTGTGTCTACACCAGATAGTCTTTAAAAGCATTTGAGTGGATTAAGCCCATCAGATAAAGGAGTTAACATAGCAAAAGTTTAATTCACACAAAATCCAAACTCTTTTTGGAGAAGAGCATAGATCCAAAATCTCTTCTGCTGTCATTATCTGTAATATGGCATTGTAGTCAACTTTTTTTCCAAGTCACTTCATGATTAATATTGATCGCATTCTGTGGGTTACATACATGCACACTGTACTGTAGATGATTCAAGGTTTCCACACCTACACAGCACAGATCCTTGTCTCCCAGCTTGTTGAGCTGAGAATGTGGCCCTGTACCAGGTACCAGCCCACTGAATGAATAAAACAGTGTTAGCAAGTTAATCATCTGTTCTCGTTTACAGCTTAGTTGTCTTGGAGAGACGTACAAAATAAAGAACAGCTTTCAAGTCTGAAAAAAAGGGGGCCATATTTAGAGTGTGATATGTCGTCTGGTGCTTTAACTTATACGCTTTGAAATATCAAATGCAGAAAAACGCTCGCTGAAAACGGAATAATTTTGCACGTTTAAAGGCCGTATTTAGTCAGTTATATGGAAAAAAACACATATAGATTTAGAGTCTTTGTTTTTAGCTCCAGCTGACGTTAGAGGGAAAATAAATCACAAAAAGTCTGCGCATTCTTTAGTTTTACAGTGATGTTATTTTGATTAGGTACACACACCATCAAATGGCTGGATAATTAAACTGGACGGCCTCATCCAGTGTTCATGAAAATTATCCCCTTTAATTAATTTGAAAGATCTCACACACACACACTTCTCTTTGTTACAAAAAATAATGATGTATAGGGTCTAATGAAACATATGGATTGAATAATTGGTTCCATTTATGGGAAAGGATTTTAACATCTAATGAGGTACAACTTTTAATACCATAAAACAGCCATAAGTCATCATGCTATTGCGTTTCAGCACAAAAACGACAAACACATCTGTCAGCGGGGAAACTTATGCCACATTAAGCTTTTTAATTTTTGCTATAATAATGATGACCTAAAACCAGCAGCCACCCCCCAGCTGCCATCTTGGTTGTGTGTCCCAGAAAACAGATGACACAGCTGTCACTGAAAAACTACACACCAGTGATTATATTTTTTTTTGTGTTCAGCAGAATTAACGCTGGCTTAGTTTGGTACTTTGTCTGGTGTGAGATAACCACCGTATGTATTATTTAAATACACTGTTTGTTTGCGCTGCTTTTCAAGTCAGTTTTCGTGTTTACAGAGAAATGTTACTGGGGTTCAAGTCTGCCATATTGCCTCATTGTCATATTAATGAGGTATTGTGCTGTCTTATTTACATTCCTGAGGCTGTAATTAGAGAATGCCTTTTAATTTTATCCTCTGGCTTATTTGTTTTCATAAGCCACATCCGATTTATTGTACTCTTCTGTAGCACATCAGATTTTGTGCATTTCACCTTTGTTGTCTTTAGGACATGCTCATAGAGGTGGATGAAAACGGCACCCTGGACCTGAGCATGAAGAAGTGCAAGGAAAACGTAAAAGCCCAGAGCAGGACGCCTCCCGACGACCTGCTGTCTCCCCCTGAGTCCGCTGTGGCCAAAGGTGGGAGTGTGCTCATCAGCCCCGCCTTCTACCAGCCGCTGTGTGAGAGAGACAGCTGGGAGAGCCCCATCCCTGTCAACTTCAGCAAAGCTCGCGTTTTACAGGACAAAGAGGTAAAAAAAGAAGTAAAATAAACAAGATTTGGATTATCCAAATCAGAAATGTTCGGGTCAAACGATGAATTTATATGCGAGACAAAATATAAATAAGAAAATAAACCAAATAAGTTAATGCCTGAACTCCCTCCAGGACTAATTAGGTTCTTTTTTTGTGTGTGTTTTATTCATGTATTTCGCTATTAAATATACCGTCTGCAGTCATTTCCCAAAATCTACCCGCTGAATTCTTAATTCTTCAGTTTCTCTGTCATTGTCACCAGATTACACAGATCTTGTAAGGAAACTGGGGGGAAAAATGAATTTTCAGGAATTTAGTATCCTGATATGTGTTACCATTTCATTTTCACCTTGATTGTTGTTTCATAGCATTTCCTTACCGACAGGAATTAAAACAAACAAAAAATGTATCAGTGCTGCCAGATTTACTCAGTTTTGCTCAATAGTTTGACTAAAAATAAACTTAAACCTACCTAAAAAAATTTAAAAAAATCCAAGTGTAGACCTCGCCCCCAGGCTGAATGACATGCAGTGTTTCTAAGAGCATTTATGGAGACATGTTCTAAGGCCAAGCAGAAGCTCGAGCCAAATCTGTTAATCTATAAAATGTATGAATTATATTTACACTGAGGACGTGCTTATCTATTGCCCGAGGGTCTGAATGAGTCTAATCTGGGCTCTAAAGGTTTCGTTTCTTTTGATCTCACAGGTGGTATTCATTTGTACCACGTATTAAGAGTTGTCAAATTTGCCCTGCTTTTACATCACACACAACATCTGGTGATGGCACAGAAAAGAAGGCCCATACGTCGAGTTTGTACATCACAAACAACACGTGGATTAAATATGACTTTAAATGGATGTGTGGTTTACTACTGCAAGTGTAATCTCGTCTGCGTCGTGCACCGCAACCCCCAGGACTTGTTTTAAGAGTATTATTCAGAGATTTTGTTAATTATTCACTTTCAGGTCATTGCAGAGTGATGTCTGATACTTCGGACAGTTAAGGTCATGCTGTTATTTTATTTCTGCCTCAGCAGGAGGATTATGATCAGGTCTCCTTGGAAGACCAACACTACCAGGGAGATAGCAGCATGTTAAGCTCCAAGGCCAAGCTGCCATTACGGGATTCGAAGAAAGAGCTTCTGAGGTATGTGGGATTAAACAGCAAAACATCTCGCAGCAGCTTTATCGAGCCAGACACGTGTGATGTGATCATTCCTTTTAGCTGGCAGATGGTCAGTATTAATAAGAAAAAGTGTCACTCCAAACCATACATTTGTTCCAATAGTGGGTCAAAACACTGGAATGAAACTCACTGTTACATATGATTGTAACTGGTATGTCTGCAGGTTCATGTGGAGAAGAAATGTATCTATTTAAAAAGTGAGTTTTCTCCCCGTATGTCCGACCTAAGCTTAACACAACTCTTGACTCTTTGTAGTTAGAGTGCATGCTCTGCTGGGTCTCCTCACGAGAAACGTAGGATCCTCTAGTTTCGCAGCACAGCACCCCCCCCCCCCCCCCCCCCCCCCACCAGATCCCCTCCCCTGTGACATTCAGAGACATTATTAAACTGAATGTTGAGCAATGTAATGAAAAATTTCTACTAAACTTTCCGCTGTACTAACTCTTTTTTTCTCTCTAATGAACATAAAAAGGTTCCCCCTGTATAAGAAAGATTCAGTTCAAGCTTGGGAAAGTCTGTGGGAAGTGGAGTAATCTGCGTATTAAATGCTTTGTGTTCTCATGCAGCTGTCCGACCCCAGGCTGTGACGGCAGTGGCCATGTGACGGGGAATTATGCATCACATCGGAGGTACTGTAATTAATTACACTCTCATTAGTACCAGCTAGCAGATATATAGACAAGGGAAACAATGCTTATTGTTTAATTATGTTGATTATTACAAGTGAAAACTTGTCACTTGTAGCTCGTAGGGTTTTTTGCAGCATATGTCATGTGCTAAAAATGTGATGACACAAAAAAGCTTTCTCGTGACGAACAAGCAGAATTGTGTTTTTTTAAAGTAATTTTGTATAAATATGCAGTGCATTGTATTAAGATTATTTAATTCAGTCGTGATCAAAGAGTGAATTAAAATGACTGTTAGCTCTTTATCCTCTCTAGTGTGTCTGGATGTCCCCTCGCTGACAAAACACTCAAATCACTGATGGCAGCCAACTCTCAGGAACTAAAGTATGTGTTCTGAAAACTGTTATTGTTGCTAAAGGATTTTTCACATTAAACTAGGCAGCTTGTTTTTGCTTCAGCTTGGGTCATCTTGTTTTCCTTCCTTTCCTTTTCCTTTCCCTTTTCACTTCACATTATGCATGATTTCCATTTACTCAACATGAAGTTGTTTTCTATTTGTGCTACTTTTCTGCATATTAGCATGAATCCCCAGCTCTGCTCCCAGTCTTTTGCTGTAAAAAGCACCTGGTCTCTGTGTCTCTCAACCTGCAGGTGCCCAACACCTGGTTGTGATGGATCTGGACATGTGACTGGGAACTATGCTTCGCACAGAAGGTAGCTGAGAGAAATCATCACAACTGAGCATGAAATACATTTGTCAGATGCATGGCATTCAAACAGATGGTGAAAGTCTCACTTTAAAAACACGCTGCACTTTTTGATTTCTTGTTTTTCTCGATTCATTTGACTGCCTTTTTATCTGTCTATCCATCTATAGGCACATTTCAGCTACATATGTGCTAATGCAGTAAAACTTATCTTTTTTTTTTTTTTTAAAACATGAAAAAATTGCAACTTCCTAAACCTCACGGCTGCCTGTACAATTCCAGCCTTTATTGTACCTCATGAATAGATTCTTTCAAGTTAACTCACTGTCTCCAACCATTTTCAGCTTGTCAGGATGTCCACGTGCCAGAAAAGGAGGTTTGAAGCTCACACCAAACAAGGATGACAAAGATGAGCAAGAGCTTAAGTACGATTTTTTCTTCTTTCTTTTTTCTTTTTTGCTCATCCTATGCTGTCATGTTTGTTTGTTTTTTGTTTGCTTTTTTTCTGTTTTAAAAATAAAACAACAGAAAACATTGGGAAAATGCGTCATGCTTTTGTGCCCGGGGGTATAGTACCTGGAGGCCATTAAGTTAAACAAAGAAAATAATACTTCTCTTGTCCTAACATTAGTGAATTATTTTCAAAGGATTAGTAACATGGTTTTTTTTCTGCAGGATTTCACCAGGGTTTTTGTATTTTTTTTCTATTTTCTGAATGGGATATCTGGCTTATCACTCTTCACAGAGTGCTTTCTTTATAATTATAGTATATTAAGAAAATGTTGAATTGCCGGCTGTGATGGCATTGCACTCATTTGGAGCTTAATCACTGTTGTCTGTTAAAGTGTTATTGGAAAAAAAATATAATGGAATTGATTTGCAGCTTAAATCCAAAGTCTGATATATGAGCCCTTGTTTACTTATACATCTGGACACTGATTTTTTTTTTTTTTTTAATTACTAATGCAAGGGCACGAGCTTAGGAATTAAACTGGAATAGATCTCATACACATTAAGAGAGAAAGGAAGAGAAAGGGGGAGGGTAGCAAATGTCCCTAGATTATTGTAAATAGTGGGCCATATGGCATGCCTCCATTGTCCGGGTGCCTTGCATCAAGCTACCTACCTGTGGTAGATGTAAGTAATGGGACCGGTGTTGTTTTGTCCTCTAAGTGCTGCTTTGCTGTTGAGTAACAAAATGCTGAAACAGGCTTTTTGCAGCAGCACTCCACAGCATGTGTGCCATTTGTATCATCTCAGGTGACCTTTCACCTTTATCAATAAGGGAAAGGGTTAGCCACCTCCAAATTACATTCTTTCGCATGAGGGGATACATGACAATTATCTGTAATTCATGTCACTCCATTACTGACCTGCAGAAAACAGGCCTGAAAATGCAACTGACAAACTCTTAATGATATTCAATGTGAGTTGTGCTTATGTTTTCAAACACAAATACCATCCACCTGTAAATGTATACAGTGAACAGAGGGCCCATTCAAACTCAAGTTTAGAGGATTAGTTACTTACAGTTAATGTGATTTTTCATAGCCCATCTCTAGTTTTTGGCAACTTCATTTTTTAATCAGCATTTAGATGGATTAATCAACTTAATGGTTAACAAATCTTCCGGTCTAGTTATTGAAAGAGATTTTTTTTTATTTTAATGGTCCCAGAGATTTTTTTTTTTTTTTTTTTTTTTGCAGTTTGACAATAAAGCAGTTGCTGTTGTTTTTGCGCAGCTGGATGGATTTTGTTCAGTGGGTACCACAAAAAATAACAAATGTTATTAAATGCAAGCTAGTTAGATTTTTCCGTAGTGTATGCATGTTTTCAGCGCCTCATCCTCTTTGTTTGTCACTACGGTAGGTGTCCGGTAATTGGATGTGACGGACAGGGCCATATATCGGGAAAATACACATCCCACCGCAGTGCAGGCAGTTGTCCACTCGCTGCCAAAAGACAGAAGGAGTCGTCCATCAATGGGATGCCCTTTGCCTGGAAGTCCAATAAACAGGAACTGCCCCATTGTCCCTTGCCTGGCTGCAATGGCCTTGGACATGCCAATAATGTGTTTGCCACTCACAGAAGGTGAGGCCGCCTGTCCTCCATTTTATCTCTAAACAATACCGCTAGTCGACATGTTGCAGTCTTACTCTATCCACAGTCTTGAAGATGTTAAAGTTTAGTAGTTTCGGTGATTTTCTCCTGTCTAAAATTGTCATTTATGGCCTGCTGAACTAGTTTGTCCGGTTGCCCGCTGAACGCACAAAATATCAAGAAAAAGTACTCCGAGGAAGAGATGATGACTATCAAATTTAAAGCCAGCAGTGGTAAGCTACTCTGACATTTTGTGTGGCATGGCAAGTTTTTTTCTATTAGTGACACATATACTGGTACAAAAAAACCCAGTGAATGAATAAAATAAAAAAAATCTGTGATCTCTGCTGGAACATGATAAATTAGACTATCTCCTCTAACCCAGGTGTTGAAAACAAAGATGATATTCAACATCTGGATCATGAAATAAAAGAACTGAACGAATCCAACATGAAAATAGAAGCAGACATGATGCAGCTCCAAACCCAGGTAAGTATTTACTCTCACAAAAATCATTGGTTAAAATAAAGGCGCGAGATCTTTGCCCGCTCAATTTGATGAGATCCCTGTTGTTTTGTACCCGAAAGCAGATCTCCTCTATGGAATGTAACCTGAAGACAATTGAAGAGGAAAACAAGATGATCGAACAGCACAACGATAGCCTACTGAAGGAGCTGGCTCACCTAAGCCAAGCTCTTATTAACAGTCTAACAGACATTCAGCTGCCTCAAATGGTACAGTAAGCCTTGACCACAGTATCCACTCCAGCTCACAGTGTTTAACCTGTCCAGAAAAAAATAAATAATCATTTTCCTGAAATTGTCATTTCTGCTGTGCTGTTTTCACTAATAGTCAAACATGTTTTTGTTGCAGGGGCCCATCAGTGAGCATAATTTTGAAGCCTATGTGAACACATTAACTGATATGTACAACAACTCGGAGCATGAATACTCTCCAGAGTGCAAGGCCCTCTTGGATAATATCAAACAGGCTATTAAGGGCATCCATGTTTAAGCTGTGGAGCTACCAAGAGGTTTCTTTGACTTGGGATAATGACACTAGATAGCTCTATTTTACTGAAGAGTGCTGGCTTGGCTGCATGTATAAGACAAGGCTTTCGGAAATGTGTTTGGCATTTTCTGGTAAATACACTGCACTGAGAAAATTACCAGCCAGATTTGTAATGCTTCTACTGTTTCTGCATTCACTCGATATGTTTATCCTGGTGAGATTTGTTTTTTTAACCCCTCTTGCACTTAATTATTTTGTATGGTTTGCTTGATTTTAATCTGTATGTGTTCATGTCACTCTTATATTATTGCTATTTATTACTATATTTGTTCATCAGTGTATTTATTTCCTCGATTTTTATTTATTTCTAAAAACTGTAAATGCGTAATATTTGAGAAATCAGTTTGACTTTCTGCACATTGTAAATTACATAGAAGCACATTCCAATTTCATGGCATACTTTCGCCACCTAGTGTTGAAAAACCTATATTATTGTTAGTATTATTATTATTATCATTATTATTATTATTATTATTAGAACATAAGTTGAATCTCCCTTCAAAGTGAAAACCTACCAAAACTACTAAGCATCAATGTTTTTAAGCATTGCTTTCTTTCCTTATTGGAGACTGAATGTATGGTAAGACAAAGTGAACACCAAGATTTAAAAGAAAAAAAAGAAATTGCAATGCAAATGTACTGTACCTTTTTCTACTCAACCAATAACAGCTGAATGCAATGAGGAGGTGACACTGAGCAAAAATGCAACATCATTCTGTGAACTGAATGTCGGATACTGCTTTGCATAGTGTGACCACAAAAAGAGTGCAACAAAAATCAAAACGATCACTTTGTCAAGATGTCTTTCTTTTTTTTAAAAAACAAAACGAAAAAATATAGATATTAAACTGCCTTCTGTGCACACTTTTAGTGTGCATATAGTATGTGCCTAAATGTATATGAATCCATAAAAATATACAAGTACTATGTTTTGTGGTAGGACAGTATTATGTGAATGGTGTCTGATTTAATATACAGTACAATTATTTTCATAGGCGGAAACGTTCCTGATGACTGTTTGAAAGCCGTTGTCTCAGTAGCTGTAATCTCAGAGTCAGGTTTTGAAATATCATGACTGAGATTGAAAGTCTGGTGTTAATTTGTTTTGTTTTGTTTTCTTTGATAGCGCAGAGAGGGGGCAAATAAGAAGGAGTGGATATCTCTTAATCTGCTTAAAGGCCTTAACATTTCAGCCAGTCTTACAGTTTGAACATCCTTGGGCAGATTTGAATAGTAGCTATTTCAAAACCGAGCTGACGACCACTGCAACCTGCATTTTAGTTTCAATCATTACAAGCAAAAAAATAAAAAAAATATAGAAAAATGATAGTTGTTGGCTAATCAGTTGTTTGTTTGCATCAATTGCACTTTTGTATATGAGTTATTTTGTGTTTTTAGTTGCCCATACTGACCTTTGATAAAAGAAAAGGACCGGCTGGTTAATCCCCAGATAATAAAAAAAAGAGAGCTATCCATTTCAGCAATACATTTCTTTTAATTTCTGCAAAAAGACATCAACAACATGTAGCCTAGGACATTTTGAAGATGAAAATGTAACAGCAGAAGAGCCAAATTACAGAAAAACAAGACCCTGTTTTATCCAAATACTCGACACATTTTAAACAATTTTAATCTTTTAAAAACTGAATCACAGTCTTTAAATCTAACGATCTTTTTCTTTGTAACTTCTTATATGTAATTCCTATACCACACATTGTTTGCTCAGGAAGTTTTGTGAATAATATTTATTTTTTTCCCTGTTAGTATTTGATGTTTTGTAATGTGAAATGCTTTTTTGTGGAACGATATTAGTATGATATGAAATTGTACTGTATTTTTCTTTTCTTTTACATTAAAATGTAATGCTTTTTTCAGTTAAGGTAGTTTGTAAATTTAAACTTCCTATTACTTTTAATATTTCATAATAAAGATATGCGCTGTGTTGTACAGTTTGTGTATGGTAGAAATAAACTTTTCAAATGGTTGTGTGGTTTCTCAAACGTTTTGAGTCCACCGTGAATTGACTGCATCCCGTTTTCCTCCCCAATAAGTCAGCAGGCGTCAGCTTTCACGATGCATTAGCATCACCTAGTGGTGAAAAACAGGGACTGGATCAGCAGACGCTGGCAGTTCTCTGTGTGCAGTTTTTGTGCCATTTGGGGCTAAAATGAAAATAAAGGGATATCATGGCTTTAGAGCTTTTAGCTGTTGACTGCCACAGGTTCAAGTACAGATATGTATCTTTGCTACATGCCAATCCTACCAATGAAAAACACTGTAGACCTCAATAATGTCCCATATGTTCAGCTTAGAGATGCAACTAGTGATCATTATTGAAGAAACGCCCCCAATATTCAATTATTTGTTTAGTATAGTGTATAAAATGTAAAAACAAAAACAGGTGAAAAATGCATTTCCTTTAACCAAATGTGACATCATCCATTGCTTTTATTGTCTGACCAACAATCCAAAGCACAAAAACACACATCTTCACACTTCATAACTTACATTAATTCAGTTTTACTTTAAAAACAACATAAAAGGCCAATCAATTATCGAAATAGCCAGCTACACAAAAAAAAGGAAAATATCAAGGTTATCCATCTGGACCAAGAGTCAGCCTTTTATTAAACAGAGATGTAATTATTTTAATAGAGTTGTGTCATTGCTGTGACAGCCCTCCTGTTGTCTCGATGAAAGTCCTGGCCTGTTTATAATGGTGAGTGGCTGGCATAAGGGAGACCTCAGCTAATGCAACCCGCCTGGGCTTTCCAGGTTATAACACCTGGATCAGAAAAACTGGTCAATCTCGCTCTTCCACTGCACTTGGCATCCACCCCATTTGATGTTTTATGTCTTGGTTAGCTTATGTTTGAACAATTATCTATTGTTCAAGTAAACCTTTTGTGTGGATCCCCTTTTTGTCACATAAATGCGACATTATGAAAGTTGTTATGGTCCACTGAAACAGTGTAAAATGTTTTGTGGACTTCAGGAAGAATACCTGCTGGATTGCTGTAATTAAAAGGCTATCATAGGGTGAGAGGCTGGGTACATCTTGGACACGTTGCCAGTCTGTCACAGGTCCAACATAGACAGACAGACAACCCTTCATGCTTACATTCACACCTTTAGTATCCCCGTTTAGCCTAACATGCATGTCTTTAGACTGTGGGAAAACCCAGAGACAACATCAGCTTTCTTTGAACACAAGATTTTCTTACAGTGAGGTGACAGTGCTAACCAGTGCACCGTCGTGCCACCCTAAACAGAAAACTCTTCAATTAAAAAATAATAATAATAATGATAACAAAACAAAAACAAAAACAAAATGCAACTTTAATGAAATAATGTACATTTAAGAATGTCACTTTTTTGATTACTAAAAACAAGACAAAGAGGAAGGCCTTGAGACCGAAATAGGACCTGATCATTCCTAAAAACTTTAATCATGCAACAGAAAAATAAAAATATAAGTAAGTAAAACGTAAAATAGGCAAGTAAAAAAAAAAAAATTTAAATGACAAAATCACTGTCACTATTTTTCAACTTCAGTGTCAATATTATTGGACTTTACTTTTAAATTTTACCCAAACCATCATCATCATCACTATTATTATTTTATTTTCTATTGCTAAAGTAAAGTTAATTCCAGCATTTAGGCACAGGAGACAAAGCGGGTTGTCTATCGTCAGAAGGTCAATGGTTCGATTCCCAGCTACTCTAGTCTGTCCCTGTAGTGTTGTTCTGCAAGATACTGAACCCCAAGCTGCTCCTTATGCATCCATTGCAGTGTAAGCGGGTAAGAAGGTGCTTAGGTAGAGAAAAAAGTCCTTGTATGAAAGTGTGGATGAGGCTTGTAGTTAAAAACACTTTGGGTGCTCAGTTATAGTAGAAACGCGCTAAATAAGTACCAGTCCATTTACTGTTTACTGTGATTACTATCAGTTAGATGGATCAGAGTTTATATCTAAAATGCCTTCCATATTGAAATGTCCTTGTTTAAAAATAAAAACCATCATATGTACGCTTATGCTGCACCAGTAAAAGAAATATGAGCTAAAGTATAAAACCAAAGTTCAATATGTGGTGGGAGAAAACCACATACAAAGTTTGAGGTAGGCATGCAGACAGACACACACACACAGTGCATGCAAACACATTTCCTGTCACACCACACAAGGCGCCGTCTTCCTGTAAAGGACATGTTGTGTGTAAACTGCGAGAACGTGGCAGATATCTAAAGCCTCTTGATGGCTACGTACACTACAGTCGGTTTGAAGTGAGTATAAAATTTACAAGGATTGTGTGTATGTGGAGAAGACGTGTGGGAACACTGTTGCTAGTAAACACTTTCTAGGATGATCACACTGCTGTGCACAGTATCACTAAAATCGCGAGCTGCAGACACAAATCATGATGCTAAAAACATGCTCTTAATGGAAACGTTGTTTGATTTACTAGTCAGGCCTATTGAGTGGCCCATGAGTGACATGACTAATGATCCTGTATGAGGTATTCAATTACTAAAGACCCTCGAATGAACCCAAATTAGAGACTCAGCTTCCTTGTGTATTTTGTACTTTTAATAATTTGTGGTTGTGTAATTGGAGATCAATACCTCCTGCTATATAATTAAATCACTGACTGAGAAAGTACACAATTTCTACACAAAAGACGAGCATCTGCAGGAGTGAAGGAGCTTGCACCACAGTAACAGAAAGTAAATTCAGCAGAGTCCAACCAGATCATGTCTTTAAATATATTCTGTTATTTTTTATTTCTATTTTATGTAAAATCAGGGGAAATCTACTATTTTTTTCATGGTTCCAGGTCTTTGACCCAGTGTTTGGTATTCTGGACTTTGCGAATCTTATTAATTTATTATTGCTTTGATCGTGAAGAGTGGGTTACATTTTCTAGTTTAGTTTTTTCTTATGAGTTTTCTCATTATGCTATTTATCTGATTCAGGGTTATTTTAGGTTCTCCGGTTTCCTTTAGCGCTCCCCTCTTTCTGTCTTTTCCTCAGAGTCTCGTCTCTGTTTATTTACCTTCCTGTGTCGCTCTCTCTCTCTCTCTGTCCCTTGCTCTCTGTCCATCTCTCTCGCCCTCTCTTGTGCCCTCTCACTCTTTCCCTGCATCAAGTTGTGTGTCTTAGTCTGCATTTCAGTGCGTTTCCTGTTTTATTTTGATAGTCCTTGTCTCTTGTGTTTTACGATCAGTTTCCTTCTCTTACTTGTTATGTCTAATTTGTTCCCACTGTGTTTCCCAGCTTGTGTATATATTGTCTCAGTCTCTCCGTGTCCCTTGTCGGAGTGTCTACTCGTTTGCCCTTGTGTCTCTCAAGTTTCGTATTTTTAGTATTTCCCACTTTAGGTTCTCAGTTCATTTTGGTTTTTCCTTGTTTTGTATCAACTTTAATAAATGGTTCGTTTTTGTTTACTGGTTCCTGTTGTCCTGCGTAATCTGATATTGGGTTCTCTCTCTTCCTCACACGACCTGCGGCCGCAGATATTGCCACTTTTTGCTTACTGTTAATTGAAAAATAAACAAACAGGTGGATCCCAGCCTGAGCAAAGACAATAAAAACATAGAGTTAAGCCCAAAAGTGAAACAACAATTTTTAGGTCAAGGGGTCTAAGAAATGCACTGCATTAACTGTTTAAGTTCCCATGTTCAGAGGCTCAAATATAAATGGACAGTGGTGTCATGGTCAGGTGAGTGCTGGTCTTCCAATATTTTATGTAAATTAAAGCAGAAATAATATTTGAAGATAATGTGTCAAACTTGTGTTTTGTAGCTCTTCACTGGAATTCTTAACAGGAAACCCAAAGTAAGTAATAAGTGATGGAGATCATCATTAGGTTGAAAAATTAAAATAAACCTACCACAGAGAGAGCAACAACTTCAGAAGTGGCCAAATCAACTATCTGGTTCAGTCTCGACAAGAATGAATTCACTGACCAGCTCAGCAGTGCCAAAAGATCTGAAAGACGACAGAAGACAACTGAAGTGGATGATCACAGATTATTTCCTTTGTTAAGAAAAACAATTTTACATCAACTTTGTTGATCTGACTGCATGCTTTCCACAGTCTAAAACATTACAAAGAGACAAGCATCCTACTATGGGAAGTAAAACCTTAGTACAATACAAAGCGTGTTTAGAGAGAGCAGACTTTAGACTCATGTGTGTCTGCTGACCACAACTGCTTCCTTATTAAACCTGAGGACCTTCCACTCCCACACACTTCCCCAACAGGCCAGAAACCATCTGCAGGCTAAATTTAGGCCTGCATATTAAGGGAGCTCCTCTTAAGGGAGCTGTGTGAGGTTAGAAGGTGTGTGGAGCTTTCCAGGATCTTTCTAAGTTTAGATTCTTCCGTTAAAGTCACGGTAATGAACAAGAACAGTGTATCATGAGTGTAACTTACATGCTTTAAGATCAAAACATCGATGGAAATTATATTGCTGTAATGCACATTAGGCTATGGGATGTAGCTTACAGTAAGTTTCTTATGTAATAGAAAGTATATCTCATATATTACACGAGCATCTTATCTGGTTTTGAAAATTTAAAGCTGAAAAGAAAAAAGAAGTTATAACCAATTTAACATGAGTGATGGCGATAATTAGTGATGATAAGGGGAAAAGCTCATTTTCGCGAGGTGTAATAAATGATAGATTTCTTGCTGTCTGGGGCAAAGAAGTGTGTCAGACTTTTTAGATAATAGATTTTTTTCTATCGACTTTGATATCTGATTCCTTTTATAAGGGCACGAGGAGAGGAATATATATATATATATATATATATATCAGTTTCCTATAATGTTGGAGCCTGGCTATGATTGGAGGCTTTAGGACTCTTTCTATGAAGTCCTTGGTATAATCTACCAATTATACAACACCTGAGTCTGAAACACCTCCAGAAACTACATACACAGACACTTGTGAAAACACTACAGGCAGCTACATAGAACTAATTAAAAAATAAACATTGAAGGTGATTAGTTTTCTTTGTCACGTAAAAAGGATAAAAGTCATTTTAATATAAAGCATGACGGATCTGGGGAAAACAGTGTTTTCTTACTTGGACATGGAATACTTTCCAGAAAGATCCGTTGATTTTCATAACCATAAATCCATCCAGCCGTTCATTTTCTGAACAGCCTCTCCATTCGGGGTCACGGGGGTGGGTCTGCAGCCTGTCTCTGTCGTCAAAGGGCGAATGGCAGGGTTCACCATTTACAGGTCGCTAATCTATTACAGAGCAGTTTAGCATTACCAATTAAACTAGCATGCATGCACCTCGATTGTGGGAGGAAGGTATAGTAGCCGGAGAGAATCCACACAAGGTCCAGGTAAAACCTGAACCCTCCACCCAGAAAAGCCTCAGCCAAGAATCCTCTAGCTGTTTGGTGACCGTGCCAACCACTGCACCATAATGCCACGATTTCAAATAGACCTAACCTTAGATATGTTTTGCTTATATCTATTAGTGAATTTAAAGGCATCATAATCAGTGTGGTGATTGTTTTTGTCAGGGGTATTTGTGCATTACTAGTGCATCTAAATAAGTTCTTTTTTCCTAATTTATTTCTAAAAGATAAACTTTAATATGTTTTATATTTATTGCATGTAAATGTAAACATTTCAACCTTTTTTGCTTTAAATTTAATTTGATTATTATGGTTTGTAGCTCAAGATATTTAGCTATATTTCTTAAGATAGATCAAAAAAGGATTTAGAATAGAACTTCTGGAAAGCATGCTCATTTTATATGCTCAATACTTGATTATGACCTCTTTGATGAAGTGCTGCATCAATGAGGCGTAGCGTGGAGGGGATCAGGTTCCAGCACTGCTGAGGTGTTGGTCTGATAGCAGCCTTGAGATCCTCTGTTTTTCTGGGCTGGGTGATTCTCATCATCGGTACTCACAGTACTCAACAGAAATCATAGATTCTCTGTGGGATTCAGGTCAGAAAAGTTGGCTGCCCAATCAGACATGCCACACCATTTATTACTAGTTTTGGCACTGTGGGCAGGTGCTAAGTCCAGTTGGAAAAGGAAATCATCATCTCCATAAATGTTGTCAGCAGATGGAAGCAAGAAGTGGTCTGAAAGCTCTTGGTAGAGGGCTGTGTTGACTTTGGACTTGATAAAACACAGCTGACCAACCATCACCACCACCAGCAGGTGACACGGCACCCCTAATCATCACAGATTGCAGAAATGTCACACTGGACTTAAAACACCTTGGATTCTGTCCCAGTCTTCCTCCAGACTCTAAATTGTGTTTAAAACTTACTTTCATCTGAAACCTTTGGACCACTGGGCAGCAGTCCAGTTCTTTCTCTCCTCACCAGGGTCAGATGCTGCTGCTGATGTCACTGGTTCAGCCATGGCCTGATATTAGGAATGCAACATTGGATATCCTTTCCTGCAGATGTCTGTGCGTGGTAGCGCTTGATGCACTGACAACAGCCTCAGTCCACTCCTTGTAAAGCCCAAGCTCTTCAGTTGACTTGTCCTGACAATTCTCTCTGGGCTGCGATCATCTCTGTTACTATCACACTTTTCCCTTCCAGGCAACCTTCTATTATTACGCTTCAATACATCACACTGCAAACAGCTAGCCTCTTCAGCACTGACCTTCTGTGGCCTAACCTCTTTGTGGAGGTTGTTGTGGATTTTCATCTTGACAACTGTCAATCAGCAGTCTTCCCTATGATTGTGGTTGTGTCTAATAAACTAAACTGAAAGACACAAAGCAAAACTCCAGTGTCACCTCTCATTTCTTTAAATTTAAGATCTTTTATATTTTTATATTATATTAAGAAAATGGGAAATAGGTGCTGGGATTTATTGAAACATGTACAAACAAACATGGAAATACAGCATTTAAGACAAAAACGGAGGTTGTACAATTCTAATGAGCTTGAACATCAATAATTAGTATGACCACATTTATTCTTCAACACAGCCTAAACTCTGTCAAGATGATCCCGCCTCCATCATGTTTTACAGATGATTGTAGATACTGTTTTATCTCTACCTGACTTCCTTTGTACATATTGATGACAATTTGAACCAAAACATTTAAATTTGGATTCTTATTTTCAGATCAGTTCTCATGTGATCTGGCATATAACAGCATTTTCTCCCCTTTCCCCTCATTGAGAATGGCTTCTTGACAGCCATTCTTGAAATGAGACCATTTCTGAGCGGGCTTCAGTGAACTGGAACAGCTGAATGAACAGCTGCACCCCAGAAGGGGTGTCTGTAGCTCAAGAGGTAGAGCAGGACACCTACTAACTGGAAGGGTTGTGGTCCAGTCCTTGGCTGCTCCAGTCTGCATGCCCAAGTATCCTTGGGGAAGATACTGAACCTCAAGTTGCTCTCTGATATATTACTTATATAAAAGTATCAATGTGTGTAATTGTTAGATGGAAAGTCAGAAGTGTTAAGGAAAAAAGCACATGTGTCAATGAGTGCATGTTGTGTAAAGCACTAAGTGCTAGAGCAGAAAAGTGCTGTACAAGAATCATTGACTGGAAGACTACATTTACCATCTCTGAGGTGCTGTGTCTTTGCTAATTGTTTTTTTTTTTTTTTTAAGCACACGACTTTCAGACACTCTGATGCATTTTTTAGGCCTGTTACTTCTTTTGTTCTCGACATGTCCAGTTTCCTCAATATTTTAGGGAGGCATTGCACACCATGCTAAGATATGCCAAGTTTTCTGCACATAGCACTTTGGGATTCACCTTGTTGGTGCAAAAATGATAACAAAATTTGACACAGTTTATCTCTGGCATTTTCCATAGATTCAACTAAAGAAATTTGAACAAACGATTTTTGTGACAAGCTGCTAGCAACAAAATGCCTAAAAATGCCATTTAAAATTGTTTATTTGCTAAGTCATCTGTTATGTGTAAACAACACCGGTTCTTCCCTTTGGTAAGGTACTTTTTAATGCTTGGTTCATAGGTCAGGGTCAAGCGACTCAACAAAGAAACAAAAAACAAAAAATATTCTTCTTAAAATTATGCTTGTTTAAAGTTTGGAAGACCTCTAGAAAACCCAAAGAACTGTTATTTAAAATCAGCTTTTTGGAAGTAAAATACAAAGAAAGGTGAAAAGTGACTCAAAACCTTTGCACACTACTTTTTGCTCAAAACCATGATGAAATATTCTAAAAATCTGAGATACTGAATTTCTGAGTTTCACCAGCCATAATATTTAAAATTAAAACAGCAAAAACTTTAAAATACTCTGCTTTATATGTATTAAATATAGACTTTTTTTTAAATAAAAATGTGAAGCAAAACAACTTTTTTCACGACATTCTACATTTGTGAGATGCACTAGGAGATTTGATGTTGTGTATCTTGCATAAGTTGTATTTTGTTGCATTTATAATATACTAAATTTGTGCTGCTACTATACCTCGAATACGTCTCTCTTCTAGAAGAACTTTGATTTGAGCGCAACGTCCTGGTGAAATAAAGGTAAACAAACATAATTTAAACGCGCACACAAACACTAATAAAACAAAATCCCAGTTGGTTTTGCAAAGATAAACAGATAGCATAGATAGCAGCGAGAGCAACAGTGCTTCCTTCTAACGACGTTTTAAAACCACGTGACCTGTGTTTACATCCTCTTCTCAGCTGTTTCTTTCTTCTTCCACTTCGACACAACTGCTTGCTGTTGCTACTTTATCTCTCCAACCAACCAGCTGGTTAGTTAGCGCAGTAAACTAGTACTTAACGAATTGAAGAAGCTGCTGGTGTGTGAAAGTAGCTGTCACTGACCGTCGCACTGAACAGCACTTTACGAGGAATGAGTAAATGCGACACGGCATTGTGAGTATTTCTTATTTGGATTTCGTTATTTAGCCAGCGGCTGTTTGTGTAAGAGTTACACGCTTTGTGTTGTCGTTGGCAGCTGTATTAGCTTTTCGTGGTGTGACACTGTTAAGTAGCTGCGCTGTGTGTTTGCTAACTGTGTAACGGCAGGATAAAGAGGCGAGCTTACCTAACCTGCTTTGTCTGTTTTTAGTGATGGCGCACTCAGGCCCACAAAAAGCTAACGTTAGCCCGCTTTAACTGCAACTCGCATAGCGTTGTGTTGCACTGAATGATAACTCAAACCCTCAGGTTCTACCTGGAACACATAATTTCACATCTAAATTCGTATTCTGCTTTATTTCTATGTTGAGGAGCGCACACGCTAAAGCTGTGAGTGGGCCTGGGGTGACTTTTCTAACAGAAGTGCGAGCTTTCTCGGGCGAAATTATACTCCGAAAGATCTCTGATTTATGATCGTTTTTTTTCCTGTGAGAATATTTCTGTTATGCTACACGAGTCTGATATTTTATCCTCTCCTTACCAAACCGGTTTAGCTAGTTGCTGTTAAAGACTGGGGTTAATCGCACTGCAGAGAGCTGGCCAGCAACTGCGTTTTGGTCGACAAGTGGGAACAAAAGCTGCATGAAAGCCTCAAACACACCACAGCCTCTCGCTGTTTGACAGCTGCTTTAATAAGTGCTTGGCGTATGTTTCTCACAGGTGCGGACGGCTTTGATTGAGGGTGAGCCGTGATTAATAACGCTTGACAGGGTTTCATGAAAACGCCGTTGTTGTTGTTTTGCCCCATCGTCACACGCAGTGCGAAGAAAGTCTGACTGGCCGCTGATTGGCTGACGAGCTGCGGTCTGTGTGGCAACCGCGAACACGTGACCAGGTTGCGCGCGGATTGGCTTCACCAGGTGTCAGTTGTGGTAATTTGGGGAACATCTGTGTACACCATTGCATGTAAAAACCGAGAGACCAGAAAACGGCGCAAACCTGGGGACTGCATTCCTCCCATAAACAGCACCTCGCTGGGGAGGTGTCACTGATCATATCTTAGTCCATTCAACAGGCTAAAAAAACCAAATATATGTAGGTTGTGATACCTATATAGATATACAAGCACCACAACTTAAAAACTAAAGTATTTTTTTCTGAATTCTGATGAGTATGACTGCAACTATCTTATCAAATAACCTCATGATTATTAACTTAATACTTATATGAGCAAGGGACCAGAAAATGGAAACCTTTAGGCTAAGCCCTTGCCATAAACCTCATCTTATTTCATCGGCGTAACTTTGTGCTGAACATTGGGGGGTCAAGATCTCTGTCTAAATAAATAAATAAATCTGGGTAAATTCCCAGATGATTAAACATGCATAAATAGTCTGTTGATTTTCTTCACTCATTTCAGTTATTACCAGCAAAATAATTGCAAGATAATTCATAATTTTTATTGGGAGGGGGTTATATTGGTTGGGTCTGATTATTGGGGGGAGGGGGGGTCATAACCCCCCTGGAAATTACGCCCCTGTCTTATTTTAAAGTTGTGGTCAGAAGTTTGCATACAGGTGCGACTGTTAAAAATAATTTGGGGCTTTTAGTGATTTCTTTCAACTGTTCTTTTTCCAGGATGGAGCGATTGCACAGCGCACATGTAACAACTTTAAAAAAAACACAAATTGGTTTACATTTGTTTTTAATTTTCTCTTATCCATAAGGTCAGAAGTATACACACAGCTTAAATATAAATACACTATAACATACCCTCGATATAGTTGTTTTGGTCCGCAACGAAGTGCGATTACTGAGTTCACACCTGCACCAAGGATGAAAATGTACCAGTGTTGCTGCGATGAGAGGAAATAGGTTAGGGTTTTCAGGAACAACCCAGGAACCACCAAGGATGCAGCCTGTCACAAACTGGAAACTGCTCAAACCCGAGTGTCACTGTCCACAGTGAAATGAGTTTTACATCATCAATGGACGGAGAGGGTGCAGACCAAGAAAGAAGCCCCTACTCTAAAATCAACACCTTCAAGCTTGACTGAAATTTGCAGCTGCCCACATCGACAAGGCAAATGCTTGGAGAAAAGTTTTATGGTCAGATAAAACAAAGATTCAAGTATTTGATCACCACGACAAGAGGCATGTTTGGAGAAGTAAAAGTGACGCTTTCAAACCTAAGAACACTGTAGCAACTGTCAAGCACGGTGGTGGTAACATCATGTTCTGCGGTTGTCTTGCTGCCAGTGGTACTTGTACATTGCACAAGGTAGATGGAATAATGAAGGACTACAAAAGTTTGAACTTCACCTTAACTGTACCAGCAGGCCATCGCTCAGTATCTGCATTTGCGCTTGAAGCCATTTATAATTCTTAACTTGTTTGATGTGCTGCTTACCACAACAAGCACAAGCATAAACTTTGGTCTTTTAACTGTATTTTCATAAGTTTTACAGCTTTTCCTACTAATGAAAACCTCCCTAATGGCCATTAATGCTACACAAAGTAATTAAACAATAAACCTGTTCCACTCCAATGCCCCTGGTACCAGAGGCGAGAGGGAGAACTCTGGTTTAACTCGATGTACCGCCAGATCTGTTACTTGAATATAGACATGGGTGGTATCCACTGAAACATCAGGATCTCAAAGCC